>NW_022196907.1:139343-165395 GCF_008632895.1 Mastomys coucha | reverse complement strand
TCATCATAATGCAATAAAAGTTTAAAAAAAAAAAAAGAGCCAATGTTGATAGATACCAAGAAAACAAAGCCCTCTAAATTAGCTAAGAAAAGCTCATATGAAATCACAGAGACTGAGGCAGCACTAACAAGATCTGAATAGGTCTGCTCCAGGCCCTCTGCATATCTATTATGGCTTGCAGTTTAGTGTTTTTACAGGATTCCTGAGTGTGCAGTGTGTGGATCTCTGGTACTTTCTCTAGGCCTCTTCTCCTCCTGTTGATTTGTCTCATCCATCTTTGGTTTGTTTTTTTTGTTTGTTTCGTTTATCTTATCTTTTATTTTACTAAATATTTAAAGGAAGGAATAAGGGAACAAAGGAATGAAGGAAGGAAGGAAGAAGAAAAGAAGGAACAAAAGAAAGAGAGAAAGAAAGAAAGAAAGAAAGAAAGAAAGAAAGAAAGGAAGGAAGGAAGGAAGGAAGGAAGGAAGGAAGGAAGAAAGAAAGGGCAATCACCATTCCTGATATCAAGCTGCACTATAAGGCTACAATAATAAAAACTGCATGGTATTGGTATAAAAACAGACAGGTTGATAAGTGGAATCAAATCAAAGACCAATATATAAATCCATACACCTATGGACACCTGGTTCTTTATAAATTAGCCTAAAAATATGCAATGGAAAAAAGGAGGAGCATCTTTAACAAATGGTGCTCTTCTAACTGGATGTCTTCTCATAGAAGAATAGAAATAGATCCATATCTACCACCCTGGGTGAAATTCAAGTCCAAGTATATCAAAGATCTCAAATAAAACCAGACACACTGAACCTGAAATAAGGCAAATTTTGTGGAATAGCCTTGAACACATAGACACAGGAGTCAACTTTCTAAGCAGAACACCAGTAGCACAGCCACTAAAATGAGATCTTACGTAACAGAAAAGTGTCTAAAGGCAAAGGACACTGTCAAAAGGCAAAGGACAAAACTGCTTTCTATAGAGTGAGAAAAGCTTTTCAACAATTCCACATCTGACAGAGAGACAATAGCCAATATACATAAATCTCTCAAGAAACTAGACATAACCAATGCAAACAACCCAATTAAAAGTGGGATAAAGATCTAAACAGAGAATTCTCAACAGTGGAATTTCAAATGGCTAAAAAACACTTAAAGAAATGTCCAAAATTTTTATCCAGCAGAGAAACACAAATCAAAACCACTTTGAGACACCATGTTGCATTACTTAGAATGGCAAAGATCAGAAACACAAGTTGCAGCTCATGCTGGCAAGGTTGTTGAGAAGGGGAACATTCCTCCATTGCTATTGAGAATGCAAACTTCCACAGCCACATGAGTAATTGATATGCTAGTTCCTCAGGAAATGCAGAATCAGGACATCCATATGGGTCTGACCTAGTTCCTCTGCATAAATATTATACTTGTGTAGCTTGGTATTCTTATAAGTTTCCTGACAGTGGAAGTAGAGCTGTCTCAGATTATTTTGCCTGCTCTTGAGAGCCTTTTTCTTCTGCCTGGGTGGCATTATCCAGTCTTGATATTTGGATATTACATAATCTAAGCACATGTAACTTGTAATGCCACATCTGGTTCATATTCATAGGGAGCCTGCCCTTTTCTGAATGGAAATGAATGCAAAGTAGTACATCTGGAGAAGAAGAAAGGTGAGATGGGAAAGGAACAGAAGTGGAGAGGGGGAATTTGCAATTGAGATGTGATACGTGAAAGGAGAATTTAAAAATTATAACAGAATCTTCATTTTTTTACTATGTTCCCAATGTTTGTCAAATGCATGAATAAGTATGATCACACGTGAAGTTGCACATGTTTCCATGTGTATTTGTGTACATATTTGTGGAGGATAGAGGCTACCCTTAGATGAAAACCTTGTGAGAGTTGAACACTTTGTTTGAAATACAGTCTCTTGTTGGCCTGGAGCTCATCAATTAGGCAAGAGTGGACAGCCAGGGAGCCTTGGTGATCCTCTTATCTCTGCTTCTCCAGAATTTTTACATGGGTTTTGAAAATTAGACACGTATGCTTAAAACAGGGCAAGCACTTTGTTGAAATTGGCCTTTGTTCTCAATGTTTTAAATCACGTTGTAGACATTATTTGATTGTTTTAAATTGTTTGCCTCATCAAATAGCACCTTGATTTTTGGTTCTCTTTTTATGTTTTACTTTTTTCCTAAGAATAACCTCAGTAAGACATGATTCTATATGCTTATAATATCAGAATTTCTAGAAGCTATGGCAGAAAGTGTATTAGATTGTTGCTAGTCTGGGCTACAGAGCAAAATTCTATCTGAAAAATAATAATCTTAATTTCAAAATGTTAATTCTATAGTCTTTGAAATTTTATAAAATGTGATTCATTAAAATTTTTCTCCTTGCCAAATCTGCCACGTAGTTTATAAAATTTACCCCACCATTTTCTGATCTATACTGTTTTGGACAGCTGGCCTTCACTCTAATGACAGCTGTCGATCTAGACATTTCTTTCTATTTTTTTCTACTGGCACATCTATTTCCTTAGTCAACCTGTCTTTCATTTTCTTTTTTAATTTCTAATTAGCATTCACTCACTCTAGAATCTTCTTAAAATAGCTTGCTTGGCTTACATACTCTTTGAAGACTGAGACATTTTTCTACCTCATACTAGATAAATCATTAGACTTATAATAGAATTTTATTTAAAAATAACTTTCCCTCAAAATTTTAAAACCTTTCTCCATAGTCTTTTTGTGGTTCTTATACCATTCTGGTGCTGGTCTTTGTACATGAATTTTTTTTGTCTCTTTTATTAGTTCTTGGATTCTCCCCCTAACCCTTGTGTTATGAAAGTTTGTTATGCAATACTTTGATGTGTGTGTGTATGTGTGTGTTATGTATGTATGTTTGCTTTCATTCACGAGTTTTGATAATTGATGGGACATATGAAAATAGGAGCTGTCCAATTTCTGTCAAGATGCTCCACTATGTGTAACCAAATCAAGAATCAATAAATGCTTTTAGAGTAGAAGTAACATGCAGATTGTCACCTCACGTTCTCTCTGGAATGGAAGTCCTCCAAACAACATTAACAACTCACTGCAAGCAAGTAACTGTTCTTCTGGTTGTGTTTGTAAAGTATTTGTCTGGCATGAGCTACTCCATTATAAAGGAGATTAACATTAATCTTCTGTATAAAAACATGAACTTTCTTATGTCAAGTTACCAAAAATATTTTTCATTCTAAAATATGAAACTTCTATTAATGTTGTATCCATAGGGCAATTAGTTAGGAAAGATATTTAAAACTATAGTGAACAATTTGTGCTGTGAGAAATTGTCCGTGATTCATGAGATTGTTACCATTTCTTGAGCAATGAATGTCACATTATGCCCAACCAGAATCAACCATAAAATTTCAACAACTTTCCAAATCCATTGCAATGGGGAACAAGAATCATTTCTGTGAGATTCAGTGGCCTGTGTTTCCCCAGTAGTCTCTTGTCACAGAACATTTGGTAACCCAAACATAAAGCAATAAGCTCATATCATCCATGTGGTTTAAATTATTGCTCTAGTTAATACTTACAATCTAAATTGGTTAAAAATAAAATCCCAATGTGGTGATAAAGTCTTTTCATTCAAGAATTTGGAAAGCTGAGACAGGTATATTAAAGGTTCAAAGCTGAGGCTGGCGAGATGGCTCAGTGGGTAAGAGCACTGACTGCTCTTCCAAAGGTCCTGAGTTCAGATCTCAGCAACCACATGGTGGCTCACAACCACCCATAATGAGATCTGATGCCCTCTTCTGGTATGTCTGAAGACATCTACAGTGTATTACACCGAGCGAGAGGGGCAGAGCTAGCGGGGCCAGAGCAAGTGGGGCCAGAGCGAGTCGGCAGAGGTCCTGAGTTCAATTCCCAGCAGTCGCACACATGATAGCTCAAGCTACAGTACTCATACACATAAAATAAATAAAATAAATCTTTTTTTAAAAAAAAAAGTTCAAATCCAGCGTGAGCAAATTTTCAAGTCCCTATCTAAAAAGTTTTTTTTAAAAAAGGAAAACATTAATTAATTAATTAATTAAAATTGAGAAAAATCTATAATCACTACTTTAGTAAACTAGCATAATCCTTAACAACGATGTCAACTTTTGTCTTTATACTATGGATAAATATAGTCTTTAACTCTCATTAAGGATAACACACGAAGACCATTACAAAGAACCACAACCAATCAAAGTACAGAGCTTTTTAGATTGGCGCCAGTGGATACATCTACAAAACACCCCTACATTTAAGGCTCAGGGAACACTGAGAAAGAAGCAGAAAATTTCCAAGAGTCAGAAGATCAGAGAGTTTGCTGTGAGATTGTGTCTCTTAGTAACATCAGAAGCTATACTCATAAAGTCTCACCAACATGAGTTTCCACATATAAGCCAAATAGCCATACTAGACAAGGGAAAGGCCATAAGCTTTAACCCTGCACAAAGATCTTAGGCAACAGAGCAAAGCTGGGAGAGGAAAAAGAAGTCTTCTCCATGGAAAAGCAAACCAATTGGTTGTCCTACAAGAAATGGTCATCCCTGAAAACACACATACCAATAGCATACAGCATGAACAGACTATATTTAGGAATATATACTGTAAATACAAATTCATATATTTATGAAATATCAGGGAAAAAAGAAGCCATTGATATGAAGGAAAGTGAAGATGGTATATGAAAAAGATTTTTTATTTTAAAAAGTAACTAAAATCTTCCAAATTGTTTAAAATGGACTAACCATGTCAAACTGATTAATAGTGTTGTGGGTAGTTTTAGAATCATGATAGCTCCTTTTTCCAGGAGCTGCACCCATGCTCTGGCCCCTCCCAGTTCTCTTTTGTTCCACCAAGCTTTGTTAGATCAATCTCAACTATTGCCCAAACCAGGATCTTTTTTGTACCTGTCTTTGTTCTGTGGGTAAAAAACACTCAGACAGCTTTATTACTTTCAAAACATGCCAGCTAGGCACAATTGCTGGGCACAAAGTCTCCTGCCTGGAAATATGTGCCCTTACCAACCACCATTTCCACCTCTCCTGTCCCAAACTCAGTTGCCTGTTACAATCAACCCATGTCCAACATCTCTGCCAACCCAGGTCCTCCATGATTGCAGTGTGTTTCTCATTCCAGAGCATGACAGAAAAGCCTCCTTTCTTTCCCTATGTATTTCTTTTCCTCCTGGGACCTGGAAATTCCACCTGTACCTTCCATCCAGCAATTGACTCCAGGCCTTCCATATTGACAAAATCAAGAAACAATTAGGGAACCAGACCTTAGTATCAACACCTTCCTGTACACTGTAGTCTTCCTTCTTACCACACTTTCACTGAACATAGAAGTAGAAAATCTTCCTGCATTGTTAATATAGACACCATGCCATACCCTGAGAAATTATGCCCATAATAGCAATAGAACTATCAATGGTAGACTAAAGAGGTTAAAGAAAACTACTTGTATTCTTGATACCATTTGTTCACTGCTAAAATGGACATCCTTAAAGACCACCCTCTTTCTGCATTATACGATTCTGCTGTAATTATAATGTTGTTTAAAACTTAAAAAACTTTCTCTAATTTACAGCTGAAATTACTGACCTGTTTATTGTGGAAAATCATCTCTGTCTCATTTTGCTTATGCCAACTGCCCCAGGTATCTTCCTAACTTGCATAATCAACTCGAAAAACAAAAATCTCTGCTTTCTTATATCCTTACAGACAATTTAGCTACTTAAACATGTATGCCATTTAGACTTTCTTTAAGTTTTTTCTTACCCAAGCAACTTAACAAAGAGCCAATGCTAATTATACTGTATGTCCTCTAGTCTTGAATAAGCACTTACACTGTCCTGTGTCCTTAGGTGGCAACAATATTTTATCATCTCTTTTGAGTGATGACCTCTCAGTACATCTTGGCCTATACTTTAAGCTGTAAGTGAAGTTGTTTTAACTAAAACTATTTCCCAAATAAATGAATGATTAGGCAAGGAATGCATTGCCTAATATCATCCCTACCCATCTCTCTTAAAACTTCAATCTATACTCTCTTGGAACAATTGAAAAACACTCTTTCTTACTTAGTCAGGGTTTCTATTCCTGCACAAAATATCATGACTAAGAAGCAAGTTGGGGAGGGAAGGATTTACTCGGTTTATGTTTCCACATTGCTGTTCATCACCAAAGGAAGTCAGGACTGGAACTCAAGGAGATCAGGAAGCAGGAACTGATGCAGAGGCCATGGAGGGATGTTACTTACCATCTTGCTTCCGCTGATTTGTTCAGCTTGTTTCCTCTTATAGAACCCAAGACTACCAGCCCAGAGATGGCACCACCCACAATGGGCTAGGCCCTCCCTACTTGATCACTAATTGAGAAAATGCCTTACAGCTTATGGAGGCATTTCCTCAAGGGAGGCTTATTTCTCTGTGATAAGCTGACACACAAAACCAGCCAGTACACACTCTGAAGCTAGTCAGGTTATTAAATAATTACCAAGCTATTATGAGCAAATTAAATCAATATAGCTTATGAGTTGCCATTACGGAGAATTTGTGGGAATCCTCATTAGGCAGCTAAATGCTTCATTCTGTTATAGAAAGGCAGACGCAGTTTTTAAGAAACAAAAAGTTATGTTTTACCTACGGTGAGAGAGATATTCTCCCACATCCTATCTGTCATTTTATTTATATCCCTCTGTGTTGCTAAACCTGGGGCCTCTATCCATATACCCCAGAATTATTACATTACTCTCCAGTGTCCCTTAAGCATCCCAAATTGCATCCTTTCATTCTTTCAGTTTATAACTAGCTATTGCCTGTTCAAATCATCACATCTTTTATCTATAAAATATAATCTTAAATCCCTACCAAGACAAAGAACTCCAGTTTGATGTAAACCCAAATCACCTCCATGTGTTATTGGTTTGTCTTGCTTTCACCTTCACTTTACCTAATAACTTTTTTTTTCAAAAAAAAATGCAATGCTTTTATTTACTGTTGTAAATATTTCTCTGTTGTAATCTATGATCTATTGAGAATTTAGTTCTTCTGCAATTAACAATGTCTTCAATAAGTCTTTTATTTCTTTTTTATTAATTATTTTATTGACTTACATTTCAAATGTTGTACCCCATCCTGGTCACCCCTCCATGAGCTTCCTACTCCTTCCCCCCATCCATTTGACTCTAAGAGGGTACTCACCCACTCTCCCACCCACTCCCACCTCACTCCTCTAAAATCCCCCTTCTCTAGGGCATCCAGCCCCCACAGAACAAGTGTATCCCCTCCCACTGAGGTCAGACAAGGCAGTCCTCTGCCCTATATGTAGGTCATGGACCAGCTTGTGTATGCACTTTGACTGGTAGCTTAGTCCCTGGGACTTCTGCAGGGTCTAGTTAGTTGATACTGTTGTTTCTCCTATGAGGTTACAATCCCCTTTAGCTAGTTCAGTACTTCCCCTAATGCTTCCATAGGAGTCCCTGGGCTCAGTTCAATTGTTGGCTATAAGTATCTGCATCTGTCTCACTCAGGTACTGTTAGAGCCTCTCAGAGGACAGCCAAAATAATCCAATTAAAAATTGGCTACAGAGCTAAACAAAGAATTCTCAACTGAGGAATATCTAATAGTAGAGAAGCACTTAAAGAAATGTTCAACATCCTTAGTCATCAGGGAAATGCAAATCAAAATAACCCTGAGATTCTTCCTCACATCAATAAGAATAGCCAAGACCAAAAACTCAGGCAACAGCACATGCTGGTGAGCATATGGAGAAAGAGAAATACTCCCCCATTGCTGGTGGAATTGGAAACTGGTACAACCACTCTGGAAACCAATATGGCAGATCCTCAGAAAACTGGAAATAGTTATATATGAAGACCCAGCTATACCATTCCTAGGCATATAAATAAAAGATGCTCCCCCATATCACAAGGATACATGCTCCACTATGCTCACAGCAGCCTTACTCATAATAACCAGAAGGTGGAAACAACCCAGATGTCCTTCAAGAGAATAATCAATACATAAAATGTGGTTGATGCCTTCCAGCATGGGCCAGTGCCCTGAGCAGACCTTGGGTCCAAACTCCTCAGCCAGTCCCATAAAACCCAGAGGAAAATTTAATCCCAGGAATTCTAACATGCCCAGGATCATAGGATCAGAGGTGAGGAAGACACAACATCAGCCCTAACACCGGAAGTAACTGGGACCAGAGGGACCCAGGCACCCAGGCACTCCACCCAATCAGTGGCACAGGTTATTTCTTGTCTAGGCTGGTGGCCTGAGCAGACCTTGGACTCAAACTCTGCAGGCAGTCACACAACACCTAGAAGAAGCTCCACTCCCACGTGCTCTAACATGCCCAGGATCACAGGATTACAGGATGGTAGGATCCCAGGAGCTTGGTCACAGCAGGATCTCAGGGTCCCAGAGGCAGCTTGATTCCCAGGAACTCTAACACACCCAGGATCTCAAAATCACAGGATCCTAGAATCACAGGATCACAGAGACAGCTTGACTCTGAGGAGTTCTGACACAACCAGAATCACAAGAAGGACAGGCTCCAGACAGTAATATTTAGGGCAGGTAGCACTAAAGATAATCAGAAGGCAGGAGGCAAGCATAAGTACATAATCAACAGAAACCAAAGTTACTTGGCATCATCAAAACCCAAGAGACTAAAACACCAACCACAGAATACACATGGTAGGAATAATGGCTCCAGCGGCATATGTATAGCAGAGGATGGCCAAGCTGGTCATCAATGGGAGGAGATGCCCTTGGCCCTTTGAAGGTTCTATGTCCCGGTGTAGGAGAATGCCAAGGCCAGTAAGCAGGAGGGAGTGAGATGGTGAGCAGCGGAAGGTGGGAGGGAAGAGGGTTTGTTTTAGTTTTAGTTTTTATTTTATTTTTTCTTCTTCTTCTTCTTCTTTTTTTTTTTTTTTTTTTTTTTTTTTTTTTTTTTTTTTTTTTTTTGGAGGGGAACCTGGGAAAGGAGATATTGTAAATAAAGAAAACATCTAATAAAAAAAAAAATTCTCCCCTGGTAGCAAGTCCTGAACACACCATCACACCAGAAAAGCAAGATTGGGATTTAAAATCATTTGTGATGATGGTGATAGAGGACTTTAAGAAGAACATAAATAACTCCCTTAAAGGAATACAGGAGAACTCAAGTAAACAGCTAGAAGGCCTTAAAGAGGAAACACCAAAATCCCTTAAAGAATTATAGTAAAACACAATCAAACAGGAGACGGAAATGAACAAAACCAACAAAGATCTAAAAATGAAAATAGAAACAACAAAAACATCAAAAAGGGAGACAACCCTGGAGTTAGAAAAACCTAAGAAAGAGATCAGGAATCAAAAGAACTGTACAAAGAATAAACAAAACCAGGATCTGGTCTTTTGAGAACATCAACAAGATAGATAAACCCTAGTCAGACTAACCAGAGGGCACAGAAACAGTATCCAAACTAACAAAATCAGAAATGAAATGGGAGGCATAACAATGAAGGATATCTTAAAATAACTATTCTGTTTGTTGAGTATCAGTACTTGAAAATATTAAAATCATGTTCTACACAAAAGTAAATAAATAAAATGTGGTTCACTTACACAATTGACTACTAATCAGCTATTAAAAATGAGGACATCATGAATTTGTGGGAAAATGAATGGAACTAGAACATATCATCCTGAGGGAGGTAACCATGACCCAAAAGGACATACATGGTATGTACTCTCTGATAAGTGGATATTAGCCAAAAATTTCAGAATTCCCATAATATAACTCACAGACCACTTGAAGCTCAAGAAGAAGGAAGACCAAGGTGTGGATGTTTCAATCCCACTTAGAAGGGGGAGCAAAATAATCATGGGAGGTAGAGAGAGGGAGGGACCTGGGTAGAAGAAGGGATAGGAAGGGAAAAGTAGAGCAGGATCAAGTATGGCGGGAGACAGGAGAGAAGCCCAGAGGGCTAGGAGAATGAAAGGAAAATATGTAGCAGTCTTTTATTTCTTGTGCACAGAAGGCAAGCTGCAGTCTAGGACTAGTTTGGAAGCCTTACTTCAAAGAGTCATGGATAACGGGGCTGGAGAGATGGCTCAGCAATTAAGAACACTTACTGCTCTTCCATAGGTCCTGATTTTAATTCCCAGCAACCACATAGTGGTGGCTCACAACCATCTATAATGGGATCCAATGCACTCTCCTAGTGTGTCTGAAGATAGCAACAATATACTCACATATATAAAATGAATAAATAAATCTTAAAATAAAAAGAGTCATGGAAGAGCTCTAGCTAATTTGTTTTTCTACTATGCATAGCTTATAACCACAACCTTTACATGCTTTCTGCTAGAAAACCACATTGCATTCATATTTATTTACATCATAAAAACTAAGAAACAGTCCCTGTTTCTTTTAGAATAAGTATCAGATCATCTCACTTTTCAACCCAGTGGAAATCTTACTGATTTTGGTCAAGATCACACTGAGAGTCCCATTTTTACTATAATCAGTTTTGTATGCTTATTGTTTTTTGATTCTTCAAGACAGGATTTCTCTATGTAGCATTGGCTAACCTGGTACTTGCTTTGTAGACCAGGCTAGTCCTGAACTCAGAGATCAGCCTGCCTCTGCATCCAAGTGTTGGAATTAGAGGCATGTGCCATCTATGAACGTAAGATCATTTTTAAATCCCTAGCACTTTGTCTTATATGGATAATTGTGAATTTGATAGAAGCTTATCAAAAACTTGATAATTCAGAACACAGAAAAATAAATATAATGTATTATGTTTTTAAGACATCTAAACATGTTACTAGAAATATGAGTCGAAGGCAAGAAGATGGTAAGAACTAAGCAAGGGATAATTTATACAAGTTGAGAAATGTACCTCCCCTGTCACCTTACTTTCCATATCATACCTGTCCTCTTCACATTTCTCTGTGGAAACCAAGATTACAGGTGCAGTATTTATTTAATATATAGCTTGAAATATTTTCCCAAGAAGTCCCACATTTTAATATTTCCTATTCTTATCCAAATTATTTGAGTAAAAATATGTAACTATCAAAATATTAAAATGTAATTTTCTTAAAGTTAACATGAAATTGATTCTGAGAAAATTTGGAAACTTCTTTTACTATGTGGGGATGAGGGGTGTGATACTATGAGAAAGTTACTAATACAAAGCAGATGGACCCCTTGCCAGGGTTAGAATTTGCTATAACAGATGGACCCCTTGCCAGGGTTAGAATTTGCTATAACAGATGGACCCCTTTCCAGGGTTAGAATTTGCTATAACAGATGGACCCCTTGCCAGGGTTACAATTTGCTATAACAGATGGACCCCTTTCCAGGGTTAGAATTTGCTATAACAGATGGACCCCTTTCCAGGGTTAGAATTTGCTATACAAAACATAACAGATCATGTGAAACCATAACTCATCAAGTGTACAAATTATTTATTCAAGTCTTCAAAATTTCTCCTCCTAAAGCTACAGGGTTTCTACATTGGTTAGAAAGAAGGCTTAGCAATAAAGACAACTCCTCAGTCTGCATGCCCTCTGCACTGATTCAACTCTCCTTTTCTCTGAGTCCTCTCTTCAGCTGCCTCTCTTCCCTGTCAATTCTTATGAGAATTGTACATATCTGATCTCTGATGTATTCTCCCAAATCTTCCTGTGATTCAACACTTTGCCTGCCCCTCAATTAGACAACACTTTCAAAGAAAAGGATAAATCAAAAAATCTCCTGATATAAATCATCCAGGAAATCTGAGATAACATGGAAAGACCTTAACCTAAGAATAATAGGAATAGAAGGTGAAGATTCCCAGCTCCAAGGACCAGAAAATATTTTCTATGAAATCATAAAAGAAAACTGTCTGAACCTAAAGAAAGATATGTCTAAAACATACCAGAAGCTTATAGAATACCAGTTAGACTGGATCAGAAAAGAAAATAATAACCATATAACAATCAACATATTTATATGTCAAACCACATATTTATAATATACAATATAATAATTTATATTATATACATATTTGTTTTACATACAATATTATATATAATACATCATATATATTACATGCACTATATAATATATGTGGTATAATAATGAAAACATAGTAACCAAAACAAAAAAAATCTATAAAACCAAGAAAGAATATTTTAAAAACAAGGAAAATAGTGTGCATAACATATAAAGGCAAACCTATCAGATTTACAGCTGGCTTCTCAATGGAAACTATAAAGCAAGATGGGCCTAGATAAATATCTTGCAACTTCTAAAACAACCACAGAGGACTAGCTAGAATACTGTACTCAGCAAAATTCTCAGTTACCATAGATGGAGAGAACAAGATATTTTAAGACAAATCCTGATATAAACAATATCATAAATCTAGCCCAACCAAAAAGAATACAAGGAAAACTCCAACCCAAATATGATAACTACATCCAAGAAAACACGGAAATAAGTACCTCCATACCAGCAAAAACAAGAGAACACCCACATACACACCCACACACCAATACCCCTAACATCAAAATATCATATATGATGTAACAATCACTGGACATTAATATCTCATAACATCAATAGACTCAATTCCCCAATAAAAAGTCACAGGCTGATAGAATAAAAGCTAAAACCAGATCTATCATTCTGCTGGATCCAAGAAACATACCTCAGCAATAAAGATAGGCATTATCTCAGAGTAAAAATCTGGATAAAACCTTCCCAATAAAATTGATCCAATGAGCAAGGAGGAGTAGCCATTCTAATATCTAATAAAATAGAGTTTAAACCAAAATTAGTCCTTCCAATCTGAACCCTATGCCCTGAGGAGACCTTGGGCTGTGGCTCTACACCCAGTTCCATAACACCCAGAGGAAGTTTGACTCCAAGGTGCTCTAACATGCCCAGGATCACAGAGGAGGAGTCCACAACATCTGCCCCAACACTGAGAGTAACTGGGACACCCCCCCCCCAGGAGCCAGGGACACAGGCAACCTCTGCCTGGCCAGTGGGACAAGTTCTTTCCAGTCTGAACCTGCACCTGGAACAGACCAGAGGTGCTGGATCTGCACTACTCTTAAAATACCCAGAGGGAGCCCAATTCTCAGATGCTCTGAGAAGCCCAGAATCACAGGATCACAGAGAAAGATCAACACCCAGGAGATTGTACACATCCAGAAGCACTGGACCTCTGACAAACTCAAGATCACAGCTGAGGCCACAACACCTTGTCCAACACCCAGCATAACTGAGAAACCCATAGAAACCAGTGAAAACAAAGTGCAGCCCAACCAGAGGCACAGGGTTTTTTCTAGTTTGCACCTGGGCCTGGAGTAAACCCAGGGCTCTGGACCTGTACATACCCCTGCAACACCCAGAGATATCTTTACTCCCAGAAGCTCTGATACACTGAGGATCTCAGGATCACAGGTTCACAGAGATACTTGGACTTCTGAGGAGTTTGGAAACAACCAGGATCACAGGAGGGACAATGTCCAGTCAGAGACAGCAACAGAAGGTAGCACAAGAAATAACCAGATGGCGAGATGTAAGAGCAAGAACATAAGCAACAGAAACCAAGGCTACTTGGCATTGTCAGAACCTAGTTCTCCCACCACAGTGAGCTCTGGATACCCCAACACACCAGAAATGCAAAACTCTGATTTAAAATCACATCTCATGATGATGATAGAGGACTTTAAAGAAGGCAAAAATAACTCATTAAAGTAATACAGAAGAACACAAGTAAACAGTTAGAAGCCCTTAAAGAGAAAACATAAAAATCCTTTAAAGAATTACAGGAAAACACAAACAAGTGAGGGAATTGAACAAAATCATTCAGGATCTAAAAATGGAAATAGAAACAATAAAGAAATCATAAGGAGAGACAACTGTAAAGATAGAAAACATAGGAAAGATCAAGACACATAGATGCAAGCATCACCAACAGAATACAAGAAATAGAAGAGAGAATCTTAGATGCAGAAGGTATCATAGAAAATATTGTCACAACAGACAAAGAAAATGCAAAATGCAAAATGCAAAAAGCTCCTAACCCAAAACATCCAGGAAATCCAGTACACAATGAGAAAACCAAACCTAAGGATAATAGGTATAGAAGTGAATGAAGATTCCCAACTTAAAAGGCCAGTAAATGTCCTCAACAAAATTATAGAAGAAAACTTCTCTAACCTAAAAAAAGAGATGCCCATGAACATACATGAAGTTTATAGAACTCCAAATAGACTGGACCAGAAAAGAAATTCTTCCCATTTCATAATCATCAAAACACCAAATGTACTAAACAAAGAATATTAAAAGCATTAAAAGGGAAAGTCAAGTAACATATAAAGGCAGACCTATCAGAATTATACAGACTTTTCACCACAGATGATAAAAGCCAGAAGATCCTGGACAGATGTCATATAGACTGTAAGAGAATACAAATGCAAGCCCAGGCTACAATACCCAGCAAAACTCTCAACTAACATGGATGAAGAAACCAAGATATTCATTGGCAAACCAAAATTTACACAATATCTTTCTACAAATCCAGTCCTACAAAGGATAATAGATGGAAAACTCCAACACAAGGAGGGAAACTATACCCTAGAAAAAGCAAGAAAGTAATCTTCTTTCAACAAACCCAAAAGAAGATACCACATAAGCATAATTTCATATAACAACAAAATAACAAGAATCAACAATCATCTTTCCTTCCCCCAAAAAGACATAGACTAATAGACTGGATAAATGAACTGAACCCAACATTTTGCTGCATACAGGAAACTCACCTCAGTGACAAAGATAGACACTACCTCAGAATAAAAAGCTGGAAAAATATGTCCGAGCAAATGGTCCCAAGAAACAAGCTGGAGTAGCCTTTCTAATATCAAATAAAATTGACCTTCAACTAAAAGTTATTAAGAAAGATAAAGAAAGACACTTCATACTCATCAAAGGAAAAAAATCTACGAAGATAAATTCTCAATTCTGAACAACTATGGTCCAAATTCAAGGGTACTCACATTCATAAAAGAAACTTTACTAAAGCTCATAGTACACATTGTACCTCACACAATAATGAAGGGAGACTTCAACACCCCACAGTCAGCAGTGGACAGATAGTGGGAACAGAAACTAAACAGAGACATGTTGAAACTAATAGACTATGTACACACACACACACACACATTTAGATGTAATTTATAAGTATTGAAGATTAAACCTATTAAGCTTCAACACATTTGTGAAATTTGAAAAGAAAAAAGAACAGTTGCCTTTGTAACATACAAATAACACACATGGAAACAGTGACAAGCTGACATTAAAATAAACATCTAATGAGTTACTCCGGAGTACACTTCACATTGATTCTAGGCATTAACAAAACATCATAGTTTTTCTAAATGCATCTTAAAAAAGACTTACTACAATTCATATTTTATAAAACCAAGCTTTTCTCAAGATCAAATGTTGAGAACAATAAAACTTAAGTACCTTTAATCAAGTTGGAACAACAGAACATCCCTTGGATACTTAGATTAACATTTGAGACAACATTACAATCTCAATACAGTGATTTGGCTACAGACTTTAGATTTTCATAAACTACAAACAACTGAAAATTGTGTAATCTATGACAGATACATTAGAATGTTAATTGATAACTTCTAGAGTGGCATGTGACTGGCTCCTTTAAGAGGAGCATTAAGGTAAAAATGTCAAATTAAATGCACTGTTGTTTGCTTTCCATAACTAGCATGAATAATTTCATCAGATGAAGTTATACAATTTTAACTTTCAAATTATTTATTCAAGTACCACCTAGTTCTAGTATCTCTCTTCTGAGTCTCATCCTCCAATAAAATGTGCTAAAATATAAAGATTCATACTGCTCAAAGGGTCACATTCTCTTCCGCAGGTCAGATAGGTAACTATAGATTTGGATCAGTTCACTTCAAACTTGCCAATATATTTTAGTGCAAAAGGACCTTTCCTGCTTTTTCTTTTCTTTGTTTCATTCATCTTCCTCTTTCCTTTCTTTCTCTCTTTCTTTCTTTCCTTCTCTTTCTTTCTTCCTTCCTTTCTTCTTGGGTGTTGCTAAACACTCACATACAGATGTTAGTATTTCCAAAGAACATTAATGTTAGTAAAATTGTAAGAGTGGCCTCTAAAATTAAAACCAGAAAATTCTCTCTAACCTGAGCAGAAACTCTAAGACTTCTCCTAATGTCTTTTCTTGTCAAAGAAAAGACCCCAACTAAAACAGATTATTAGAGCTCTGAGGGTACTAGTTAGTTTATATTGTTGTTCGTCCTATGGGGCTGCAAACCCTTCTGCTTCTTGGGTCCTTTCTCTAGCTCCTTCATTGGGGACCCTGTGCTCAGTCCAATGGATGGCTGTGAGCCTCTACTTCTGTATTAGTTGGGTACTGTTAGAGCCTTTCAGGAGACAACTATATCAGGCTCCTGTCAGCCAGCACTTGCTGGCATCCAAAATAGTGTCTGGATTTGATGATTGAATATAGGAAGGATTCCCAGGTGGAGCAGTCTCTGGATTGTCCTTCCTTCAGTCTCTGCTCCATAGTTTGTCTCTGCAACTCTTTCCATGGGTATTTTGTTCCCCCTTTTATGAAGGAAGTATCCACACTTTGGTCTTCCTTCTTCTTGAGTTTTTTGTGGTTTGTGGATTCTACTTTGTGTATTCCGATCTTCTGGACTAATATCCACTTATCAGAGATTGCATACCATGTGTGTTCTTCTCTGATTGGGTTACCTCACTCAGGATGATATCCTCCAGATCCATACATTTGCATAAGAATTTCCTAAATTCATTGTTTTTAATAGCTGAGTAATACTCCATTGTGTAGATGTACCACATTTTCTGTATCCATTCCTCTGTTGAGGGACATCTGGGTTGTTTCCAGTTTCTGGCTACAATTGGTGCTGGCTCAACTGGCGGTCAACATGTAGAAGAATGCAAATCTACCCATTCCTATTTCCTTGTACAAGTAAATCAAGGACCTCCACATAAAACCAGATACACTGAAACTAATAGAAGGGAAAGTAGGGAAGAGCGTCCAGCACCTGGGCACAGGGGAAAGTTTCCTGAAGAGAACACCAATAGCTACCTTGAATAGATATTTGTACACGGTAATCATGATTAAGGGTCTACTTTTAGATTCGTGTCCTTTATAAGATGTGGTAATGCACTATGTGATACTCTCTCCAGCTTCTTTTTGGAGGGACTCGGAGCTATGAGTTTTCCTCTTCGAACTGCTTTCATTATGTCCCATAAGTTTGTATATGTTATGCCTTCATTTTTTCATTAAATTCTAAAAAGTCTTTTATTTCTTCATTTCTTCCTTGACCAAGTAATCATTGGGTAGAGTGTTGTTCAGCTTCCATGTGCATGTAGGCTTTCTGTTGTTTTGTTTTTATTGAAGACCAGCTTTAGTCTATGGTGATCTGATAAGATGCATGGAATTATTTCAATCTTCTTGTATCTATTGAGGCCTGTTTTGTGATGGATTATATTGTCAGTTTGGAGAAGGTACCATGAGGTGCTGAGACCAAGGTATATTCTTTTATTGTAGGATGAAATGTCCTATAGATATCTCTTAAATCCATTTGGTTCATAACTTCTGTTAGTTTCACTATGTCTCTGTTTAGTTTCTGTTTCCATTGATGAAAGTGAGTGTTGGAGTATGGCACCATTATTGTGTGAGCTGCAATATGTACTTTTTTAGTAAAGTTTCTTTTAGGAATGTGAGTGCCCTTGCATTTGGAGCGTAGATGTTCAGAATTGAGAGTTCATCTTGGTAGATTTTTCCTTCAATGAGTATGAAGTGTCCTTCCTTATCTTTTTTGATAACTTTTGGTTGAAAGTTAATTTTATTCGATATTAGAATAGCTACTCAAGCTTGTTTCTTGGGACCATTTGCTTAGAAAATTGTTTTCCAGTCTTTTATTCTGAGGTGGTATCTGTTTTTGTCACTGAGGTGAGTTTCCTGTATGCAGCACAACGCTGGGTCCTGTTTATGTATCCAGACTGTTAGTCTATGTCTTTTTATTGGCCAACTGAGTCCATTGATGTTAAGAGACATTGAGGAAAAGTGATTATTGCTTCCTTTTATTTTTCTTGGAATTATGTTTGTATCATCCTCTTCTTTAGTTTTGCTGTGAGAAGATTAACTTCTTGCTTTTTTTCTGGGGTGTAGTTTCTGTCCTTCTGTTGGAGTTTTCCATCTATTATCCTTTGTAGAGCTGGATTTGTGGAAAGATACTGTATAAATTTGGTTTTGTCTGCTATATCTTGGTAGCCTAGGCATTTGTAGCTCTTAGGATCTGTATGACATCTCCCCAGGATCTTCTGGCTTATAGAGTTTCTGGTGAGAAGTCTGGTGTAATTCTGATAGGTCTGCATTTATATGTTACTTGACCTTTATCCCTCACTGCTTTTAATATTCTTTGTTTTGTGCATTTGGTGTTTTGACTATTATGTGACGGGAGGAATTTCTTTTCTGGTCCAGTCTATTTAGAGTTCAGTAGGCTTCTTGTATGTTCACAGGCATCTCTTCCTTTAAGTTAGAGAAGTTTTCTTCTATAATTTTGCTGAAGATTTACTGGCACTTTATGTTGGGAATCTTTACTCTCTTCTATACCTATCATCCTTAGGTTTGGTCTTCTAATTGTGTCCTGGATTTCCTGGATGTTTCTGGTTAGGATCTTTTTGCTTTTTGCATTTTCTTTGACTACTGTGTCACTGTTTTCTATGGTGTCTTCTGCACCTGAGATTTTTCTCCTCTATCTTTTGTATTCTATTGGTGATGCTTACATCAATGACTCCTGATCTCATTCCTAGGTTTTCTCTCTCCAGAGTTGTTTCCCTTTGTGATTTCCTTATTGTTTCTATTTTCATTTTTAGATCCTGGACGGTTTTGTTCAATTCCTTCACCTGTTTTGTTGTGTTTTCCTGTATGTCTTTAAGGGATTTTTGTGTATCCTCTTTAAGGGCTTTGACCTGCTTACCTGTGTTCTCATGTATTTCTTTAAGGGAGTTACTCATGTTCTTCTTAAAGTCCTATATCATCATTATGAGATGTGATTTTAAATCCAAATCTTGCTTTTCTGGTGTGTTCGGGTATCCAGGACTTGCTTGCTCTAGTGGGAGAACTGGGTTGTGAAGATGCCAAGTAGCCTTGGTTTCTGTTGCTTAGGTTCTGCATCTTGTCATCTGGTTATCTCTGGTGTTAGTTGGTCTTGCTCTCTCTAACTGAAACCGGTCCTTCCTGTGAGCCTATGAGCCTGTGATCTTGGGTATGTTAGCACTCCTCCAAGACCAGCTCTCTCTGGGTGGGATTTGGGTATGGAGATTTGGGTGCCTCAGGGCTAACTCTGGGGCACAGATGGAGACTGGAAAGATCCTGTCCCCAGTTGCTCTGCAATTCCTGTGCCCTGTGGTCCCATAGCAGGACCCTCTTTGGCCAGTTATTGGGGCAAAAGTGTTGGTCTCACCTGTGAACTTCGGAATGACAGTACTCCCGGTGGGATTTGGGTAAGGAGAGTTGTGCTACAGGGTTAACTCCAGGATGCAGATGGAGACCAGAGGTTCATGCTTTCTTCTTATAATGTTTTACTTAGATTCTTTAAGGCTCATCTTATATCTTACTTCTTCAATGAAACCTTTTCTTGTTTTTCAGGTCTAAGCAATGGCTCAAGTCTTCATTTATGCTTCTTTCTGTGTTTATGTGACTATTGGAAGCATCTGTGAAATTCCCTTCACAACAACAGCAACTCTATGATCTTGCTCTTTACAGCATCTCTCTTTGTAGGAAAAGAAAAACCAGTATTTGTGACTGAGTACATTCTGCTAAGCTTAAGGTCATGTTTTGTACATAAAACGTAAAGAATGTTACAAGGTAAAGGTTTTTAAACATTCCAATCCATTTTCCCCTTTGCATTCAGCAAAATAGAAAACAGCAAATCTTGAATTGCACGAGAAAAGGAAATAAGAAAACTACAGTCATATTCTAAAGTTTAAAATTGTAGGTTAATGTTTCTTATTTGAATGCTCTGTGTATGCAGGGTTCTGGTGCTTCATTCAGTTTTCATTATAATTGTGGATTGCAATTACTGTGATGATTTTCTAGATAAGAGAATCAAAAAGAAAAAAAAATGCATCTGGACCTCTAAGCCACAGAAATGTAGAGCATGGGCATTTAAGCAGTCAGGACTTGAAGATGATGGGAATGTGAAGTGTAGGGAGAGATTTGGACAGGAACTACAGAGCAGCAGCTAAATCTGAGGAGGGGACTGAGGTGTGAAACTGTTGCAGATAGCCCTGGGGTTGTTTGTATTTTGATACTAATTCAGATCTCCTGGGAAGGGCTGGGAACTTGGAATGAGTCAGTACTCAGCTGACTTCCTGTGATCCTTCATCTTGTTATGGGCACAAGATGAATATCAGCAAAGAGCATGCAGTAGCTTCTTGTGAGAGATTAACAACACATACTCTAAAAGCAAGTGGCTTCAGTTCATGAAAAGAACTAATTGTATTCTCCCTCATATAATAAAGGGAACTCCAATATCTACATTTTATACTGATGTCAGTAAATCAGGACAGGCAGGATATAAGTCAGAAGATTTAAGTAAGGTGGCTGAGAGTCCCTGTAAATCAGTTCAAAAATGATATGCAATAATCATGGTGTTGGCAGATTTTCAAGAGTCTCTTAATATAGTAACTGACTCTTAATATGCAAAAAGGGTTGTTTTACACATAGAGACTGCTGAACTTATTCAGGATGATTCTGAATTGAATTCACTATTTATTCAGCTACAACAAATGATCAGAAATAGGAGTTATCCAGTATATATAAAACACACGTATGATCCCATACAGGTCTGACAGGCCCTCTGGTGCAAGGTAATAATGAAAATCACCAGCTATTGATAGAAGTGTACTAGAGGCTTCAGAATTCCATAAAAAACACCATGTTAACAGCAAAGTTTAAAGAAAGAATTCTTTATCATTTGGCAACAAGGAAATTGTGAGGCAATGTCCTACTTTTTCATAACCAAACTCCATTGCCTACAGGAACTAACCGTAAGGGTACCCAAAGAAATGACATTTGGCAATTGGGTATCTTCCATTTTACACTTTGGCCAACGAAAATATGTGCATCATACTATAGACACATATTCAGGATTTCAGTGGGTATTAGTGTCAGAAAAGGCTGATTCTATAATTACACATTTGTTACAAGTTATGGAAATTATGGGAATACCCACACAAATTAAAATGGACAATGGTCCAGCATATATTTCTAATAAGATGAAGCAGTTTTTTAATATTATAATATAAAACATGTTACAGACATATCACACAATCCTACAGGACAAGCGATTGTGGAGAGATCTAATCGAACTTTAAAGAAGATGCTTAATAGACAAAAGTGATCAACGAGAACCACAAAAGGTAGGTTACATACTGCTTTATTAACCTTAAATTTTATTAAATGCCAATGAACAAAACACTTCAGCTGCTGAAAAACATTGGACTGTGGAAAGAACTATTGAACTAAACCAGCCTGTTTAAATTAAGGATATACTAACATCAGAATGGAAGATGGGAAATGTGTTATGCTGGGGGAGGAGTTATGCCTATGTTTCCACAAGAAAAGAAAAGCTGTGGGTTCCTTCCAAGATAATAAAAATCAGACATGACAGCAGGAGACCTCCTGAAGACCTTGGTGAGAGAGAAGAAAAGGGAGACTAACATGATCAACAAAATAAGTGAAGTGTATGTGGTGATGTTTATGTCTCTGTATATGGGGACAGTTCTGGAACTGGCTGAGAATAAAATGTCTATACACACACAATAATACTTATTGGGTACAAATTTCTCATAACTTGTTATTACATACCATCCTTTACGAGGGCAAGTATACATAGTTATATTGTAGTTTGATTATGTGATCAAACTAACCTGAGGAAAGGCAGTCATCTTTCTTTATTGATCTTCATTGACCAATCTGTGCACCCTGCACTCTCCATGTGAATGTCTTTACAGAACTATATGTTGCTTTTAAGTTCTGTATACTGCAGGATGAAAGAAGAGAAAGGCAGCACTGAAAAGATTCACAATCCAGTATGCTGAGATTCTGGGACCTTCGCACTTAACTCTCTCTGTACCTCAACTACATCAAAGCTGCTTCTTTTAAAGACTTGCTTCCAGAACTTTTCCAGAATAGCTAGCTTACCTATCAAGCCTTTAAGACTGCCCTAGTCAAGATGTCAGCTAAGCAATGAACTTTCTCAGGACACAGTGAATGGAAGGCAAATGATGCCAGCTAGCTCTCCTTTGACAAAGCCAACTTTCTTATTTTCCTTTGGCCCCCAGAAGGGAATTCTCCACCCTAATTTAGCTGGAAGCAGACAAAAGAAGGTCATCATCCCAGTTCCTTATGTAGCGGTGGATGTTTCTGGTTATTTTATGCTGCCATTTAAGGGATACTTTACAAATGTATCAGGGAGGGAACTAGAGAGCTTAAACTCAGGGATTTCTATCTTTCCTTTCCTCTTCTCTATCCATCCTTCTTAGGCAAAAAGGAAGGGTGTGGGAAAGAAAGGGAGGACATAGCAATAGCATAGAAACTATAGAAATAGACAAATAGGGATGTGTTAGCAAGTCTACTTTTTTCTTTAAGATTTATTTTATTTATTTTATGAGTACACTGTAGCAGTACAGATGGCCGTGAGCTATGGCTGCTGGGAATTGAACTCAGGACCTCCGCTGGCCCTGCTCACTCTGGCATAATTCACTGTAGCTGTCTTCAGACTCACCAGAAGAGGGCATCAGATCCCATTACGGGTGGTTGTGAGCCACCATGTGGTTGCTGGGATCCGAACTCAGGACCTTCGGAAGAGCAGTCAGTGCTCTTACCCACTGAGCCATCTCGCAGCCCCCAGCAAGTTTACTCTTAAGCAAAATATTACACAGCTATATCTTACATTGGTACAGAATTTGACACAAATTAAAACTATTCATGGGTATGAATTTCTTATTGAGAAAAATTGGGATTAATATTGTTGCTCTTACATAGACATTGTGCCTGTATAATATATTTAAGAATACAAGGCTTAGACCCAGTCCTTCTATAACTGCTATTATAAACTGTTTTTAGATGATTAAGCAATTTGAGTTAAGAGCCAGATAGCAACTTACAGTCCTGAGTTAATTAAAAGGTGTTTCTGAGATATTTCAATTAGGAATAGCTGAGAGTAGTCAAGGCTTAACAGTTCAGAAATGCTTTGGGTAGACAGTCCTCAAAGTTGTCAAAAGTCCACAGAATATGACACCATCTGGTTATCTGTGGTGTTAGCTGGTCTTGCTGTCTGACTGTAAGCCTGTGTGTCAGCACTCTTGGGAGACCAGTTCTCTCCTGGATGAATTTGGGTATGGAGAGCTGTGGCACAGGGTCAACTCCAGGGCATAGACAGAAACCAGAAGGACCCTGTCCCCAACTGTTCCTTAGTTCCTGTGTCCAGATGGCTCTGGGCAGGTCCCTCTTAGGCCAGGAATTTGAGCAGAAGTTGTGAGCTCACCTGTGTTCTCAGATGTGTCAGCACTCCTGGAAGACCAGCTCTACCCTGGTGGGATTTGGGTATGGGATTTGGAGAGCTGTGGCACAGGGTCAACTCCAGGGCACAGATGGAAACTGGAAGGCCATTTTTACAAGAGTTTCAATGTAGTCCTTGCTTAAGCTTTGTTGTACACTTGAGATTAGTTATCACCAGGACATATTTTTTTTCCAAATTGTGCTGTGCTTAAATATATTTAAAATAAGCTGCCTGGTGTCAGGCTCTCAAAGACAAGCTACTGTGTTATACTGAACTGGATTTCTTTCTTGCCTCATGACAAATAGCACTTGCTTGTGGGGTATGTGCAGGTACTTTGGGTATAAGGAAGATTCGTGGCTTGCTGCTAACCACTAATGACACAGAAGTGATGATATGATCTATGTGATCTTGTTCAAGTCATTACATGATTACCTTATTACATACCTATATTACATACATAAGCCTTTGGTAGTCATCTTAATAGTTCATTCCTCTGATACCTTATTGACTATGAAAAAGCAGCCATGTTGAAAAACTTTCTTGTGATGAACTTTTGATGTCATAGAAAAGCCAGCTAACAGCCTGGAAAACAAACATAGGAAGCTATCCTTTCAGGTCGAAAGGTTCAGAATTTAGCAAACAGCTGCATGAGTGAGGAAGTAGATCTTTTCCCAGTATAGCCTAGATGAACATCTTGTCCTGGCTGCAAATGACCACAAACTTAATAAAGTAAGCATGCCTGATGTTTAGGCACAGATAATGTGAGAATATAAAATAATGTTGCTGTAAGAAGCTAGCTTTGTGGAAATTTGCTTCAACGAAACTGAAGTTTATTATTGGTGTGTGAAGGTTTAAATCTATTTGCTCACTATTTGTCCCACTTAAACTTTGCTTTTTCATCATCCTTTCTGTTATTTTTATCTCATCTTTTTTGTTTTGATCAACTGATTCTCTCATATATACATCCCAGTCTCCCCTCCCAATCACTCCTTCTCCACATTCCATCAAAAAAGGGAAAGCCTCTTGGGATATCAACCAAACAAGGCATATCAAGTTGCAATAAGACTAAGCACCACACTTCATATTAAGGCTGGCAACCCAGTTAAGAGAAGGGTCCTAAAAGTAGGCAATAGCATCAGCATCAGCCATACTCCCTGTTAGGAATCCCATAAAATACAAAGGTAAATAACTATCATACATATGCAGAGGACCTAGGTTAGATCTATTCAGGCTCCCTAATTGTTGGAATAGTGAACCCCTAGAAGTCCAAGTTTATTGATTCCATGGGTTTTTCTGTGGTGTTCTTGACCCTTGTAGAACTTCCTCTCCTTCTTCCACCTAATAGTTGACTGTGGACCTCTGCATTTGTTTCCATAAGTTGCTGGATGGAACCTCTCTGACTATGGCAGTCTCCTGTCTGGCATTCATAGCAGAATATCATTAGTAATCATTTCTTTACTTTTATTATTTTATTGGATAATTTCTTTATTTACATTTCTATTATTATTATTATTATTATTATTATTATTAATTATTATTATTATTACTACCTGGTATGTTTTGTTTTATCCTAGGTCTTTGGGCCATCCAGATTGTAGTTTCTGGTCCTCCAGGTAGTGATGGCAGTAGGCTCCCTCACATGGCATGGGTCTCAAGATGGACCAGCCATTGCTTGGCCACTTCCATAATTTCGGTGCAACCTTTACTTCAGCACATCATGATGGCAGGACAAAATGCAGCTTGAACATGTAAGTAACAAATCTATATAGAATATTCCAGAGCCAACATCTGCAGTATAAAGAACAGAAGTCCTCAACAAACAACTTGAATCAACTCCAGATATTTAAGCCACTTTAACCAAGGACCTAAATAAAAATCATAAAGTCAAGTCAAATCATCAAAAGTCCCAGCCAATCCCTAAAGCTGTTGTCTGTATGTGGGATATATTCCTCTAGCTGGGCTGCCTTGTCTGGCCTTGGTGGGAGAGGAAGTGCCTAACCTCAAAGAGACTTGAAGTGTTGGGTTAGGGGTATACCAAGAGGGAATACCACCTGTTCAGAGGAGAAAGGGATGGGAAGATGAGGGAAGGATTGTGGGAAGGGGTGACCTGGAGAGAGGCAATGAGCAGGATATAAAGTGAATAAGTTAAAAAATAATAAATTTAATTAAAAAAAAAGCCCCAGCCATAAAATACAAGATAATAGCTACTATTACAAATCATGGAGGTTTTGAGAAATTGAGTGCGCATCAAGAAGTAACTGGAGAATTCAAGGCTCATATTTGAACATAGTAAAAAAATATACAGAAAACCAGTAGCCAACATCAAACTAAATGGAGAGAAACTTGAAGCAATCCCACTAAAA
>NW_022196907.1:21255-134032 GCF_008632895.1 Mastomys coucha | reverse complement strand
AGCTTTCTCGGATCCCCTTCCTCCACAGCCTGGGTTCTAGATCCAGCATACCACCAATGATTTCCTTTTAAAGAATAAGAAAGATATGAATATATACATATATACAAACAATGCAATAAAAGTGGACCTATTCATTTGTCTGTTAAATAACAATATTAAGTAGTTCTTTGTGACAATGTACAGATATTACATATTAGTTTCAAACAAATAAACCTTATTTTCAAGCTTAGCTGCAAACTGTGAGTCTTTATGGTGTCTCCTGGGAAGCAACTTGTCAACTTGGTTATTTATTAGTATATCTATAAAATTAGTAGCAAAGGGAGGAAGAAAGTGAAATTTAAATTTTGTAGCCATAAAGACAACTAATATGTCAATGGCTAACTCATAAGAGAATGTGCTGAGAACCAGAGTAATAAAGTGCCATCTGTACACTGGGAAAGAGAAACTAGCAAAGCAGATCTTTAAGACATTTAAAACCAACCAACCAACCAACCAATAAACAATAAATTGGATAAACCAGAAAAGGGCACCACCTGTCATTAAGAATGTGCTCTGTGAATGTCCTCAGGAGAAACTGGACAAATTTAGATTTAGTGGTTCCTGGCATCAATCCATCTAAACAATAGAGTCTAATAAAGGATAGTTTATGAGCCTGTGTGAAACCATCTCTATACCACTGACCACATGTGCAAGAGGGGTTTTCATTCCCTTATTTTGAAAGAGTCCATTTCTTAAATCTCCCCTTGTTGCCTGAGCCACAGATTAGGCGGCAGGTCAAAGGATCCAAGTATTTCCTAAAAAGTATGCTTTGAGACATAGGAAAACCAACCATTCAATCTTTAAAATGTATCATATAAACCAAAATACATGAGTAATATTTGAAGAGGAGGCAATTCTCCCAATGAAAATTTAAAAACAAAACAGTGGGTTAGTGATATCCTTTTCTCTGAAGCAAAAATTTAAAACTATGAATCCTGAGCTAAAGAACAGTTAGAAATCTCTAGGAATAACAAGATTTTTCATAGAAGTGAAAAAAAAAAAAGTTTTTTGATTTGTTTTGTATGCTTGTTTGATTACCTCTGCAGAAAAAAACAAAAACAAAAAGCAAAAAAGCATTCTGCAAACCTCTTAAACAAAGGGCTGGAGATGCAACTTCATAGAGTGGTAAGAGTGTGTGCCTGACATGCAGGAAGCTGTTGGTGTGATCTGCAAGATTACATAAGAATAGGCCTGGTGCTACTCGGGACTCAGGATGTGAAGGCAGGATGATCAAGAGCTCAAAAACATCTTCAGTTGTGTGGTAAGTTCAAGACAAGGATGGGCTATGTTAGAATTTATAAGCAATAATTGAAAGATGCATATGACTTTGAAATCTGGTTACTCATTAAAGATGTCAGCACAGTAAGTACTGGATCCAAACCCTTGGAGCTGTGCTTCCTCCCAGCACATTCTATTCATTGTAGAAGATTATCTCATGAAGATGACAGTGGAGTAGAAGAGAAAGCAGGGTGGGCAATTGTGAACTCTCAGCAAAGTTTATTGAGGCTCCTCTCTCTAGAGGCACAGGCACAAAAAGGTAGTATAAGAGAAGGCCTGAACTAGGCCCAGATTCATTTTGCCAATTTCAAATGGTAAATTAATTTCATTCTAGTACCTGACATGAATTTACAGATACTTAGAAGTCCTCTAATTTAAGGGATATACTCCTAGGAAGGCATTTTCTTTTTTGTTTTTCCTCCCTGAAAGAAACTAATGGCAACCAAATGACTGGGACTTCCATATATATCCACAACCTAACTGTGTGAAATTAGTCATTTTTTCCTATATTTTATATAGAAAAATTTTTATATTTTTCTATATTTTAACTATGAACGAAGAGCTGAAACTATTTCTGCATAACTTGTGGTATTTGGTTCTCTCACTCAGCACATAACTCTAGGCAAGTTACACAACATTTCTGTAATTTAGATTTTTCCTATCTGTACAACAAATATTTATGACAAAATCTAGAGTTATTGTGGGTACTAGATGACTGCTTAGGACAGTAGACAGGCATATTGTAAGCCCTTAGTAAATGTTAACAATTGTCATCATATTTTCAGGACAAAGGTGCCTGACTCCAAAGGAAAATATTACAGTTACTGAGCACACTGCCAAAAATGTTTGGTTATACAATGATGTCTCTATTATAAATATTCTGTATTCTGGTATATTTTTATTGTACTTCCTAACTCACCCCTACCCAACTTATATAGGAAAGACCTTATCAAATTCCGTGTCAAACTTTTAATTTTCTTTCACAAGGGAAGTATCAATGCTAAACTACAAAGTTTTATCAAATCTGTGAGTATACCTTTCCAAAGTAATGAGGAAATTTGTACTGATCTTCAATGATGTGGGCAAATCCTCCCTGAAGGCCAAAGTTGACAGCGAAGTAAGGCAAGCCTCTGGGTACCTAAGGAAACAGACAGATCACCATGAAATGGGAGATCTCTGCTTAACTTCTTGCTGATTCTCTGACATGAGAGAAATAACCATCTGTCAAAATAATGTACATGACAAAATTGCAGTGACCTAACCTTCCAAGGAAAAGAATTCATTCTGATAGCCTTTCACCTAGTCAGACCTTCATCAAGTCTATTACTTTACAATCAAAGCAAATACCTTCCTGTTCTTGGAGATAACAGGAAAAACGTATTCAAAAATTTGATACAGCTAAGGGATAAGTTTTCTATGATTACAGAAATAAATATATGTTTTTCCATATTTTACTTAGGAAGAGGAAGCTTGATTATATATTTGTGGCTGTGTTTACAGATACATAAAATCTTCACTATTATAAAACTTATCAAGTATAAATAATTTTATCTAACTAGTAAAATAACAATATTTAGCTTACCAAGCTAATTTTACAATCTAGTATCCTTTTCTCCCTCCCTTTCTACACACACACACACACACACACACACAAAAGCCCACACATTTTGACATACCCATGCCCAGACACAAAGACACACACAGAGAGACATGGGGAGGGGAAGGGAGTTTTAACCTCCATACTGATTGAAATTTTTTACTTTATTATTATTAAACAGATTTTGTATCTTTGTAAGTTTTTCTTCTAAGTTCGCAGTTTTATCATTAGAAATTATTCAGGTTAGTCAATATACAGTAACTTTCCCCTCTAATACCACCACATGATCAGCATTGACTCTGGACACTGACCCACATATTCCTAACTACACATATTTGGTTTTAAGTTCTTAGGAAGGTACAACTTGGAGAGTGCAGTACTGTATGGGAAGAACAGAGAAGTCATCTTGAATCATTATAAATCAAATAAAATTAGAGTCAATACAAAGCATGAACTAAAAAATTAGTCTACAAGATAGTATAAACATAAAAATGTTGCTTTATACATTTATGTTTTCTATGTTCTATATTTTAAAGAGAATAGTTATATATGACCATAACAATCAAGAAAAAAAATGAAGTAAAACCACAGAACAGCCAGACAACATTCTAAATTTCAGATTTTCATGAGTATGAAAAGCCAGACAGTTTGTAACATTTGAGTCTCAGGAGAAACACAAAGCATTCTGAGGTTTGCTAGAAACATCCAAGAGAATGACATATATACAAGTCCTCAGCTTAAATTTTACCTTATAGGAGACTGTCCTTTTCATGTCTAATCTCCTGTACAAAAATGCTCTGTGCAAAGCAGTCCAGTGACAAAAGGAAAGAAGGTTCCATTGGATGCCACTACCGAATTAGGTAACCAGGCATGCAGCATGCAATACTTTTAGAAAAAACTCGAAGAAATGCAGACAACATTATTTCTTTTTCTTTCTAGTACGCCCTGAATATGCCAAAGTCCAGAATATGCTATCTTCCATGGCAAAAGGGACATTAAAGGTATGAACAAGCTAAGATTCTTGAAATGAAATTGTGATGCTGTGTTATTCACATGAGATAAATATAATCTGAGTTGCGAGGAAGATTAAAAAAGAGCCCAGGAGCTGGTAGTTCCCTCTCTGCCATAAACCCCTGTAATAGTTGGCGGTCCCACATTCCAGTAACCAAGTAAATCAAAACTCTTGAAGCTTATAATTAACCAATCAGATTTATGTAGCTATAAATTCTCAATTTCCAAGATGTCAATACTACAATTTCAGAACCAACTGATAATGATAAAAGCTTTATCCCAATTATTCTAACCTTATGATATCATAACTACCTGTGGCTGGTTAAAGCCATGTTGTTTCATGTCCACCTCCATCTTGGCCTTCTCCTTCTCTCCTCAGACACTCTCTGTCTCAGTAACTCTACCTCCTTTTCCCTGTCCAATCACAGGCCTCCTGCTGCCCTAATATTTTAGTGATTGGACAGGGAAAATCATGTCACAATCATGAGGACACTTATGAGAACTTAGGAGGCCTGAGTTATAAGCACTGACATGTTGAAGGCAGAGGAAGGTCACAAGTCATAGATGCAGATAACTTCTATCAATTAAGAAGATAAAGGCATCCACTCATCTCTAGAGTTGATGGCAGGGGCCTATAATCACAGTCACTCTGGAGGCTGAAGTAGGAAAGCTGCAAGTTCAAGGACTTGGCTTTAGACAGCTCAAATCTGGTTTGGAAGAACAGTGAACACATACTTAGAAAAAAAACCTAAGGCTGGGGAGATGCAGTCCATATTCATTAAAAAGATAAAAAAATAAAACAAAAAACCCTCCTCTCTACAGTCTGATGTGAGATTACTGTGCAGCATTTTAAGCCTGTCACTGCAGTACAGAAAACTAGTACATATACCAACACTCAATACCACTGGGGTGTTGCAGCATTTTCTCTGTCCAATAACATTAGGGCAGTGACAGGCCTGTGATTGGACAGGAATAGAGAGGTAGAGGAGGAAAAAGGGAGAAGCAGGAAGGTAGCAGAGGTGGAGGATGATCATAATGGAGGCCAGAGAAGACGACGATTCAAACCCCGCATGGTATAACAACCAGGCAAAAGTTTTTACAAGGTTAGGTTAATTGGGTCAAAACATCGTCTTTATTATTTGGCACTGAAATTATTGTATTGGCATCTTGTAACTGTGATCCTATTATTACATAAACCTGATTAGATAATTAAGGCTTAAGAGTCATGCTTTACCGGGTATTAGGCGCTAGATGAATGATTGTGGGGATGTGTAAAGCATTGCATGTGAGCGAGATGTTGCTGCTAGCTGGGAGAAAATAACAAGAGCCCTTCAGGACATAGTGTAGTGGCCGGACGGTACCAGCACTAGAATATGCTCCAGCGGGAAAGAGAGTTTGCAGGGTGGATTCATTTTTTATTTCCTGCAACAGATCTAACAACCAGTCTAACATTTTTGTCAATAAAATTGAACACTATCTTTTATCCTAACTTGAAAGACAAAAACTTTACACTTAGCTATGTTTTGGCTTAGATTGGATGCCACCTGAAAACCATCATCTCAAAAGTAAAAAGCCTGGGCTGGCTAGGGGGACTAGGTAGGTTTTCAACTCCATCAGAAATCCAAGAATGGTTGAATAGTTGAGAATATATATGAAGCCTAACGCAGCTTCCAAAAACATAGCCAACTGATAGAGACTGCTGAACACCTGGACAGTCCTTACTTTAAAATGTTGGAGCATCAGTCTTCAGCCTTCTGGCCCGTGAATGTCTGACAGACAAGAGAAACAGAAATATTAAGGACTCACTTACTCTGTCTCGACAGATTTAAGCTGTCCTAGGCCTGTATGTGTGTCTTAGAATCTAAGACGGGGAAAGCTGGCAGGCACAGACTCGTCTCAGCAAGTGAATAAATAGCAATAAACATCACATTCTGTGGATTTCTGATGTTTTTGAAAACCAACTATCTATGTAAAGTAATCTGGACTTTTGTCTGTTAACTACCCTCACCTGGTTTTAGTTAAAATCTTGAAATCACCCTAACAGTAAACTCAGAGCCATGAATTTGTTATTTGACCCTAAACTCACAGGCCTAAACATTTCAGATCTGTTTATAATAACAGCAAAAGGAGGACTAGGTACTTGCCAAGATGGTAAATGAAGTTACAACATTCATATAAATAACAGCTTCTGGCATGGCTTCTCCTTTATACTGTCTTTCATGATCCGCAAGGGGGGCCTGCAGTCCTGCTGTAAGAGGTGTGGTTTGATAGATATGGCAAAGGCACACACATCAGAGTGTGCATGTTTGTAATTGTTAGCACTTCTTCTTTTCCCACCTTGTCCATCATGAGGAAAACTGCTGGAGCTCTAGTATCATGCTTTAACAGTATGCACAGAAATAGGGTCTGACTTTCAAGTTCCAGAAGGTAAGCAAGGGCAAATGACAAAACCCTATATATATTCCAGTGACATCTACTGGAACAGCAGTGGCCAAATACTTTATTTAAATAGGCCTCATGCTGAAATGCTTTAGAGTTTACAGGTCATCTGGTTTCTATTAGACTACTGAATCCTTGGCAGCATGAAAACCCTTCAGAGGCAATACATGAGCAGTGTCTTAGTGGGGGTTTCTATTCCTGCACAAACATCATGACCAAGAAGCAAGTTGGGGAGGGAAAGGGTTTATTTGGCTTACTTCCACATTGCTGTTGATCACCAGAGGAAGTCAGGACTGGAACTGAAGCATGTCAGGAAGCAGGAGCTGATGCAGAGGCCATGGAGAGATGTTTCTTACTGGCTTGCTTCTCCTGGCTTGCTCTGCCTGCTCTCTTATAGAACCCAAGACTTCCAGCCCAGGGATGGCACCACCCACAAGGGGCCCTACCCCCTTGATCACTAATTGAGAAAATGCCCCACAGCTGGACCTCATGGAGGCACTTCCCCAACTGAAGATCCCTTCTCTGTGATAACTCCAGCCTGTGTCAAGTTGACACACAAAACCAGCCAGTACAGGCAGGAAGTTTATATTTAAAACAAACAAACAAACAAAAAAACTCCTCCATTTGGAAGACCAGATCTAGCATGCTGGCTGAATTGAGAGCCTGTGTTATAGTAAGTTCCACGAAGACAAGTTCCACAAAATCTTCTCTATTCTGATCTACTCTGTAGTGGATAGCCCTGGTGCTATTTGTATTTTGATGCTAATTCAGCTTCCCTAAGAGGGGGGCCTGGGACAAGGAGTAAATCAAGCACTCAGGACTTCAGGTGACCCTTCTAATGAATGAAGAAACCAATCACTGGGCGAGTAGGTGGGACTTCCAGGTCAGACACAGGGCCAGCAGAAGAGGAAAAGATAGCGGGCTGGAGGAAGAGAGCATGGAGGCAGAGACCCCATTTCAGGTGGCAGATCTGTTTGGATCTGCTACTGGAGAATTTAACTTAGAATGGCTTATAATTAGATGTTAGTTGTTGTGCCCAGTGATTGAGTTACCATTGATTCTGAACTAAGTTTATGTGGTGTTTTCCTTCACGTGGCAGCTCAACTGGGTTCCAGAGAGAAAGGTATAGTGGAAAAGCATGGGTTTGGAAGAAGTGCACCCTAAAAGGCCGTGGGAATGTGAAGATGGCATGGTAGTGACCCAACAGTGGGAAATTAGCACATCAGGTGGTGAGATTTCAGAGCTCCTGGTCAAAGAGTTCGCCAACGATGAGAACAAGTCCAGATGGTGCCTTGCCAGCAACAGTATAGATTCCATTTTTTCATATTTCATGCTGTACTACTCCACACAGAGTATGCCTAAAGAGAGCTGGTAAACATTAGGCATGCAATGAAGACTTATAGAATGTGTTAATTTTAAAAGAAAATTCAAAAGCAATTTATATGCCTGTTAATTTTCTATTCAATTAAAATTACATTTCTTGGTTTTTGTTTTTGTTTTTGTTTTTTCAAGACAGGGTTTCTCTGTGTAGCCTTGGCTATCCTGGAACTCACTCTGTAGAACAGGCTGACCTCGAACTCAGAAATCTGCCTGCCTCTGCCTCCCAAGTGCTGGGATTAGAGGCGTGTGCCACCAACGCCTGGCACTAAAATTACATTTCTATAAAAGAATAGTCAGTATATAAATATTTACTATATTGCATCAAAAAGTGAACCTGCAGCTCAACACTTAACTATATATACATCATTGAGCAAATCTCCAAAGTAGTAGTAAATACATTATCTAACCCAACTACTATGTTCTAAGAATATAGCAGGGAACTTCTATATAGAAAAATAAATTTAGGGCCATGGAAATAGCTCTTTGGGTCCTTGCCACAGAAGTAGAAAGAGCTGAATTAGGATCCCCAGAACCCAATACAACTTGATGTAACCGTACAAGCCCATAATCTCAGAATTCCTGTGGCAAGATTGAGTGCAGAGACAAGAAAATCCCTTGAGGCTGTGTTACCTAGCCTAGTATATACAGTACCATATAAGATACCCTGTCACAAACACAGTAGAAAGTAAGGACATGGACATGTATATACATATACACACACACACACACACACACACACACACACTCTCTTTTCTTCTTAAATGAAGGGGGAAGAAAGGGAGGGGAGGGACAGAAAAATGGGGAGGTGTCCCAAACTTGAAATAAAGCCCACATAAAAATTGTTTCTTTCATTGTAATACCAATGACAAAAATGTGCTTCTCCTGAGATGCTCTCAAGGCAGAAAATAGGGGCCACCACATCTGATTTAGGGATTAATAGGGCAAGGTGTGAGGACCAAAAGAAAGATTTATTCATACAAATAAACTGCCCCTACAAATAAATAAGCATTTTATAAACCAGAGAGAATAAAAATACTTTCTTCTCAATGTGTACCTTAGTCATTTTACCTTTATTTACTCAGTCAAAAAGCCTAATTCTAAACCAAGAGGTGGGCATTCACAAAAATTTTCAACACTATAGTAATTTCTTATATTAGCAAAACTTAATACTCACAGACTTTCTAATATCTTTTGAAGACAAATCTATCAACTTCTTATTCATGGACCATTCTTCATCAGATTCCATTATGGCTTTCTAAGAAACAATCATTTGAGAAATGAAAAAAAATCAATAGAGCAGCAAATACAAAGAAACTGGTTTTTCTTTTGTTTCTTTGGTGAACGCTGGGTACACTGCATAGGATAAGACTGTTGTTATGAATGGGTGAAAGCCTTAATTAAAAGGCCTAAAACTAGAACTATTTAACTTGTAAAAGTCTGACTTTTAATCAGAGGAAATATTCTTTTACTCATTATTAACTCTATAGCAACCAGCTCAACTTCATGTGACAAAATGTGGCCCTTGAGAAGATTAAGCAATTTAAGATAGAGCATGCATTATGAACACAACATTTCAATTTTTTTGAAATCACAGAAATCTACTCAAATAAATTCATTTAATGTTACTATTCTTCTTCCATACATCAAAAGACTGTATGACTTGTGGCTACCAAAAACTATTTCAGACCCTACAACAAGGGAGTAAACATGTAAAGAAAAATTACTCTCAAAACTAAAGGCTACTTTTGAAGACAAGGATAAAAGTACATAGAAATGGAACTTTAAGACTTTCTAAGTTGGGGCTGGAGAGATGGCTCAGTGGTTAAGAGCACACTGATGCTCTTCCAGAGGACCTGAGTTTGATTCCCAGCAACCACATGGTGGGTCACAACCATTTATAATGGGATCTGAAGACAGCAACAGTGTCTTCACATATATAAAATAAACAAGTCTTAAAAAAAAGAAATTATAAAAAAAGAAAGACTTTCTATGTTAACTAGATAGGTACTAGTTATAAAATAATCTTATTTTCTTTTTGCTACCACTAATGAAACATATTTTAAGGTGAAATTATCATTCAACTAAATCGAATTTAAATGTATCACAGAGGCTGTTTGTTATTCCCTATTTATGAATGCATGAGTTTGCTTTTATATAGTTATGACCTGAAAGTGCTTCATGGTAAAACAATGATTTAATTAAAAAATAATTTAAAAGGAAACTGTAAGTCACTATTTGATAGCTTATTTATACCTCTAAGCAAACCCCCTTTAAAAAGATTTTTCAAAATTCTTTATACAGAAATGTACTTAAACTATTTTATGCTTTACCTCACTTTTTAATATAAAATTTGGTATTGATATATAAAAAAAATACATTACTACAAATATATCCTCCAAAAACAAATGTAGAAAAAAAAGAATGTATGGTAAAACTGCTTATAATTACCTTAAAATAGATGGGAGCCATGTCACCCACTTCTTTTGGGAGAGGGATACACTCATAGATCATATGAGAGTGTTTCCTCAAACCCATATTAGTCTCCAAAAAGATACAATCCAATTCTTTATCTTCAAACATTTTTACCAATGATTTCCGAAACATCTAGAGAAAGAAGGAAATGATGACAGGCATATATTCAAGAACTTCACACTTGGAAATGTTTTTATCCTAAAATCTTCTGGTTAGATAAAATAATTTGAGATGATCAACTGCATTAAAAGCTAAATTTTCCTCAAGCTCAATATAAAAAAAGAATACTATACAATTTGGACCTTTATCATTTGCAATTTGCTGTTGTTCAAGAATGTTTTGATGAAACTGTCTACCAAATTTATAAGATCTGAGGTTAAATCCAGTGTTATTAGTTAGAGTACACAAAAAGAAAATAAGTGAAAAAGAGGTCCTGCATTTTTCAAACAATATTTTATGTTAAGTCAAATCACTTTTGAAAATATATGTAATAATACATCGACGCATAAACAGAGGACTAGCCATCAGAGTATAATTAATTGAGAGTGTCACACACATTTGGAAATCAGAACACTTCTTCTTCAGCCCCTGGAGAGATATCTCAGCCCTCCACTCTTTAGTCATGTGTAATGTCTAGTGATCGTCCTTTTACAAGAAGAACTTTTGCCACTATTTGCATACAACAATTTGGTTCCCCACCCTTCCTCAGTTTTCCATAATGCCTCTGGATTCCAGAAGTCTGCAAACAACGTTACCTAAAATGTCACATTCATGTGCCCACTATCTAGCGAACTGAATAAATGTTTTATCCACCTTAAAGTGTTTCACCACATATCTTAATTTCTCACAGAAATATATAACATACACCCAAGATTCTTGAAATTAAATGCTTTTACACTAATTTATTCTGTTAAATCAGTTTTTCAAAAAAATTTTAATGCATCCCAGAAAAGTCCTGCAGTAATCCTAAAGTTCAAATTTCCACACTTTTCACTTTCTATTAAGAAGCATTTTTTATATCAAAAATAATTCATCTGTTATTAGAGTTATAACAACATATTTGAATACTGAACTCTGGGAGTACCGACTTTACAAAGCACTGAAATAGAATGCATTTCACAAAATGCAAGCAAATATGTTCTCTTTTCGCATCTTTATACACACTGTGCAAAAACTAGCATATATTCTCATCTCTTTTGAAGTCCTGAAATTCCACATTTTCTAACCTAGGTCCTTCTGAGAACTTAAGAAACTAAGAATGTGTCTTCCTTATTAATCATTGTGAGGGTTGAAATAATTCAGAAACTACCTATCCCATGATGTGCCTTTCAATCTCTTAAAGAATCAGCCATCAAATCATCTAATTGACTCATATGAGAGAGGTGGAAGCCAGAGCATACTGTGAAGGGAATGGAGAAGAAACAGAAGCTGGAATAATAGCACAATCACAATAGCAGTGAAGGCCAAAGGGCAAACAGTAACTGCTGCCTATAAACCTGACTTCACAGCTTTTCACTCTCTGAAACTTTCTTCTTGGATACAGTTTAATAAGAATGATTATCTCCGGCTGGTGAGATGGCTCAGCAGGGAAGAGCACCGAGTGCTCTTCGGAAGGTCATGAGTTCAAATCCCAGCAACCATAATGAGATCTGACGCCCTCTTCTGTCTTCTAAAGACAGCTACAGTGTACTTACATATAATAAATAAATAAATCTTAAGAAAATGATAATCTCAAGCTGCAAAAAGCACTAATTAGAAACCCAACTGACTTTTTTAAAGTAATTACTCTGTCAGTTCACTAAGTTAACAAAAGATTTAAAAAAAGGAGTATGTGAGGAAAATAAAAACAATGACAGATGGAAACATGACAATCTATCGACACCTACAAATTATCAAGTAAAGATACCAAATCTGTCTGAACTTATCATAATGACTTGCAAACCTCCTCACGAGCCTTATAATGAGCCCGGCAGCACTGACCTGAATCTCCTCCCAGATATCTTCATCTAATACAGTGGCTGCTTGATGATGTTGTAGAGGGACTATGAGGCAGTGTCCTTCAGTAAGAGACTGGAAATTGGGTAAGCATAAATAAACCTAGAAGCAGATTGCAATGATGATATGTTACTTGGTCATCTTATAAAAGATGAAACTACAGCAGTGAGATCACAGGACTTACTAGGGCCGTCTGGTTTGAAAGACCTATTTTTATCTTAACACTGTCAAAGACACTTTTTTACATTTAAAACATCATGGAAATGGTTCCTAAAAACCTGGAAATTTAGAATATAAGTCTCAGTTTTCACTGACAGATATTACAGACTAAGACTTCCCAAATAAAAATAAGAACAAATGTCACTTGACCTTTTATCTGAGAGTACTATATATATACAAACACTGAAAACAATACAGGTCCAAATCCAAGCTACCCTGAACTAATCTCTAGTCTTAATAGGCAAATATTGGCCTCCTCTGTGTGCAACAACCCTGGGACCAGTAGATAAATCTTCCAGGATGTACGATAGAGCACTAACTTTCACCAACAAAAAGCAATGAAGCTTCAGAATGAAATTTCCTAGCTGTTCTATAACTTGCCTACCTTTTTACTAATATATACAAAAAGGGTCTTGATGTAATTCTTTTTCTTTTTCCTTATTCTGTTACTCTAAAAATATTAGAAAATTGTTACAACATTGGAACATGGAACTTGGATGACCTAAATCAGTGTTCCTGGGCTGTATTCATTCATATTGGGCTCTCGAATAAACCATCTCTTACTCCTTTGTAAGGAAAGCTGTTTTCTTTTATTGACAATATAAATTATGTGTTACCAGCCAGGACAAAAGTGAGTTAGCCCAGATAAGGGGGGGGGGGGAGAAACAAGCCCAGGATAGCTTTACCATCTGGCTAAGAAGTTGATTTCCATATATGATACTTTTATATGTACCTATATATTTACCTTTATATTTGCTTATAACCTGAAGCTATTTTTCTATTATATACGAGGAGGTATTCATAAGTATATGAATGTTGGGAAATATAATAAACATTAGCATTCCTTCTAGGCTCTGCCCCAGTTACCTGGCAACAGCCAGGTATTCCAGGCTCCCTATAAAAAGGGCTGTTTGCCCCCTCCTCGATCTCTTACCCTCTATTCTCTGCCCCTTCCCTCTCTGACCTCTTTCTCCCTCGCTCCCTTTCCCACCCAGCTCTGCCCATGTATTCCTGGCCGGCCTCTCCCCTCTCCCTCCCCAACTCCCCTTTCCATACCCTAAATAAACTCTATTCCATACTACATTTGTCAAATGGCTGGTACCCCAGGGGGAAGGAACGCCACTCTAGCTTTCTTACTTCTTTCTCTTCAGTGCCAAGGCTTCTTATTCACTGGCACCTCAGAGAAGGCTTCTAGAAAACCTTTTCAAAATATGACCCCTCCATCATTTTTTCCTCACTTTATGACAATATGCTTCTGAATTGGAATGATGATTAATCTGCTTATTTTATTACATTTCAATAGAAAACAAACTTCAGAAGTATAACTGCCTAGGAAGATGCCAAAATTCAAATTCCAGTAGTGCCCTCCAAAAACCCTTTAAATGAATTTTAAAATCATCCTGATTCTTTTCTTTTCTATGACAATGAGAATTTGGCACCTACTCCATCCACAAAGTAATTTACACAATGTGACAAATAGTCACCTACACATATTTATTGAAATAAATGACTGATATTCTATGAAGATAAGATCCTTGGAATACCATGGTTAGCAAAGGTTATCTCTGTATTCATGAAACAGAAAGACTTGGGGAATGACCCAACTAACAAGTCAAAGGAATTTCAATAAAGTGTTCAAACTGTGTCACAGTCTATGAGAAATCAAATACACATTATGAAGAATTAAGTAAAGAAATGAAAGCTGCTTTGGATTAAGGTTCTAAAGGGAGATTGTAGTGCTGAAATTAATTCTATCATGAGGTCATAAAGTTTGACAACAGCAGAGCTAGAATTTGATTCTTAACAACAGAATCACACACAACATGGGTTAAGACACTGAAACACTGATACTTGGTCTACCAAAAACCCTAAGAACTATGGTCACTTAGAGAACAAGAATATTTAAAAATCAGAATAAGTAAAATCTTCAAAATGTTTATAAAAATCTGAAGAAGGAGCATATCTGCTTATACTAAGTGACTTTTACCTTGTGTGTATTCATTTCTTACCTTCACACCGATTGCCACAATAAGGTGCTTGGGGAACTGAGCGCTGTCAAAACAGTACAGACACTTTGCCATTTGTGCAGCAAGACTCTGGTGCTCAGCAATGGCTCTTCTCCTCTGGCTCTCTTCCTTCTTACCAAGATGCTCTTTCTCAGCTGCTTTGGAGACAAACATGTCATCCAGAGTGTAATAGTCTCCATCTGATTTTCCCATAAACTGAAAAATCAAAATAATAGTAGTAGGAGATAAAAGGTGGCAGTAAATACTTTATTGAATAACAGGATCCTAGAGTCCTACCTGTAAATACTATAATGCAACCTATAATTTTTAAATGGTCAAAATTAAGCTTGAGCTCAAAAAACAAAAAAACAAAAAACAAAACAAAAAAAACAAAACAATCCTTCTATCATTACTGAGGCCACCCTCAACTTTATCACAGCAAAAGTCCCTGAATATTTAATAAATTCATGTTATTCCATTACTTTTCTAGTACTATAATATGGAAATTATTACTATGCTCAGTGAAGCTGAAAGGAACCAAAACGCAGAGGCTAAGCCATTTGAAAACACAGCACATACAATATATAAGGAAGTAAATATTGCTCCATTTGATATCTATAACTCTGAAACTCTTTCCAACATATGGACAAACACAAATTTTATGACCTTGCTTAAAAATCCTTATCTCTATAATATGTATAAGGCCAAATACAAACTCTGCTATAGCCTAGAAAGAAAATGATAGATACAAAAGGTTAGTATAAAGGTAAAGACTCATAATCAAAACTGACCGTTCTCATAATCTAGTATCAATGACTTGAACACATCTGGCTACACCTATTCATTCTCTATGTCCTACAAAGTAAGTGATAACGCTCCAAGGCACTGTCACCTGCATGCAAATACTCTCTGACCCATTCTTTCCATGCTGCTATTCTTCTCATTCTTCAGCTGTAGCTTTAGATTTAGCTGTCACCCCCAGGAAGAAATATCCTCAATTATGTGTGTCCATCTAAAGTATTAGCATCAGTCTCATAAGGACTGTACTGTGTTCAGTGTTCATGGGCTTGTTCCTACTTTTTTACTATATTATCTTCTCCTGATTCTTCTACCCCCAGACACTTAAAAAAATCATCAAATATAAAGCAAATATAAGACACTTATGCCTTAGCAGACTTTTAAAACAATTTAAAGACAGAGTAGCTCTACTTAAGTAAAAGGATATTTCTAATCAAATATGAAGGATAAAAAATAGTCATGCTGCAGGGCAGTGGTGGCACACACCTTTATTCCCAGCACCTGGGAGGTGGAGGCAGGCGGATTTCTGATTTAGAGGCCAGCCTGGTCTACAGAGTAATTTTCACAACAGCCAGGGCTACACAGAGAAACCCTGTCTTGAAAAAAAAAAAAACAAAAAACAAAAAACAAAAAACAACAAAAAGAAAATCATGCTTTAATTCTAACACATTGAAGACAGAAGCTAGTGGAGCACTTTGAGTTCAAGGTCATCCCGGTCAAAATAGTGAGTTTCAAACTACCAAGGGCTACATACTGAGGCCTTGTCTGTAAAAGAACTCTTTCATGGAACTTAGTAAGTAAGGAAAATACTTTCAAAAGCCTACAATTTAAATAGCAAGTATCTAGGGGTATAAACTATGGCTCACAAGCTACACAGGCCCAGACATGTCCTCTATATTACCCCTTCCCCCAAATTTCTGATATTTATATTACTGAAATAAAGCCACACATTTTATTCACATGCTGCATATGGTTACCTCTGTAACAAGAAAGCTGAATATAAAACAGAAAGTCAAAGATGTTTCCCATCTGGTCCTTTATAGAAAAGTTTGTTGAATTCTGTTCTTTGCAGTCTCTTCACAAAAATATCTAGTACTACTAGTGGTAATATAATAATACTAATATAACACTATTTTAAAGAATATAGTAATTCAGCTATTTAGTTCATAAAATTTGAATAGTAAAGAGATTATGAGTAGTATTTATAGAAATGGTTATAAAATATGCCAATATTTTTTACTTTTATACACATTTACTATTATATCAAATTCTTACCAGATCTAATTTTAATTGTTAAAAGTACAAAACAAGTTATCACTATGCTGAGGCTATTTATTAAGCAAAATGAACTGAAAGCTTCCATGCCAAATCAATAATTTCATAGCAACCTGTCTCTATTAGTTTTGTTTCAAACTGGACCCATTGCTTTGCCCACTTAAAAAAACACCTTTGTCTTTTTATGAAAAGTTGCCTAACAAACCCATAAGTAAAAACTGATTACAAGGAAAAAGGGTTGGCAGTGTTTCCATCTTGGTTAGCAGGTCCAACAAAAAGTAACATCTCCATTAACATAAGGAACAAGAATGAAGCAACACTTATGCCAAAATGTGAACAGAACACTACTACAAATTCAGGTATATAACTTAAGTCAACCAACATGTGGAGTCCAGGTTGAATGTTTTAGTTGCACAAAAATTTGCCTGGTGTGTAGTTTTAATAAATCCTATCAGAACTGGCTCATTTCTGCTTAAAATTATTAGGAAATACATAAATCACATTAAGAAAAAAAAGGAGAGGAGGAGATGAATGGAAACACTGTATATCCTAGGAAGCTTTCTCATAAATAAGTAATGATAACAGACTAGGCTGACAACTTAACAAATAATACATTTCCAATCATTAAATTCTGGCACCAAGGCAAGAGTGACAGTACACACCTACATTCTCAGTCATTTGGGGTAGTAGACCAAGAAAGTTATACATTTGAACCTTACCTAGGCAACATAGTACCTTCCTATCTAGCCCCAAACCAAGCCAACCACAATCTACACTGAAAAACTGGGAATTAGATCAAGTGTCTTTCCCAGCCATCATCAGAGATGGGAACTAACAGAGAAACCCACAATTGGACAGTGTGCAGAGAGTGAGAGAGACCTTAGACCATTTAGTCTTAAATAGGGTGTCTTTACCAATTTTTTTCCCTCAAGACTCCAGAAACTATGAAGACAGAGTAAGAAGAGACTGTGAGAGCCAGTAGGGATGGAAGACACCGAGTGTCTTCAAAACACAAAAGACTTGACACACATACAAACTCACAGACACTCAGCCAGCATTCACACATCTAAACAGATCCAAAGCATGTGGGACTCCAGCACTGAGAAGTAAAGCGGACATAAGTCCCCAACCTTAATTCAGAAGCTATCTTCAAGTGTTAACTGCTAGCTCAGAAAAATTAGTTTCCCCAATGGAGTCTCACTAGGAATACAAACCACACTTAAAGGAAGCTCCATGCCCAGCAGCAGACGGCCACCACAAAGCAGCCTTAATGGTATTTTTTGGAGACTTTTTAAATCTCATAATGTTTTACTTAGGCACAATTTATTTAGATTGCTCATGAATCCATTATTTGACATTACTGTTCTTTTGCTTGTACATTGTGGATTTTGTACTTTTATGTATGTTTCTTATTCTTCTTTGTTGTTTTTGTTTTTTTTTTAACCCCTGTTTGTCTTTTAATTTGCTGTTTTCTAGAGAGAAACAGAAAGAACATGGGCTGGATGGATGGGTAGCTGGGGAAGATATGGGAGAAGATGAGGGAGGAGAATAACTATTATCAGAATCTATTATATGAAGTTGTTTTCACTTAAAATACTGGAAAAAAAAAATCACACAATATCTGCCCCTAATATTTTCGATGTAATAATTTACCATGTAAAAAAGATCAATTTAGTAAGATTAGAGACTATCAGATCTCTTTAATATCTACATCACTGTCGACTGATGAACCAGTTTTTCAAAATGCAAAAGTTTGCTAAGACTCTCTTACCTTAGATGCCATTTTCATGAAAAGTCTGTTTTGATCGTTATCTGTTCCCATTTTCTCATTCTTGACTAAATCTTTGAGACTCAAATGATCATCATCAGGAAAGTATCGGATTCTTTCTTTATCCTCATAGACTGAAACCTATAGCAAAGTGAACATAATGAAGTTTTTGCAAATGCTTTGAATGGATTATCCATAAACCTGACAACAAAAATACAAAATCCCACCACATATCACAATTGCTCCTTCCATGCGAAAGAAGGTCCATTAAGTGTAAAGAAGTACCCTTGCCCTTTCCTGCCTTCTTTCTCAGAAGAAAGTTTCACACTAGCTGACTGCCGAGTTTTGTAAAAGATTCTAACTGTCTTGTCCTTTCCCCTCTCTCTTCTGCTTTTCTTGTACTTAAAATCCCTTCCCACTGTGGAAGAAAGACTGCCAGTATTCAAGCAGAAAATAAGTATATAACAAACAGAGGTGAAGGTTCACTGCTATGGAACCAGTGTTTGTATCCGTCCCTCAACTCACAAAGTATCACAGTCTCAATATAATGGCACTAGGAGTCAAGACTTTGGAGAGGTAATCAGGTCATAAGGAGGAGGCACCATGAATAAGATTAGTATCCTAGGCAACCAATCTGACTTGTTTTTCTGATAGTCAGACTGTTAAAATATTTACTTCTAACAAGTTTGTTCTCCTTGTCTACTCTAACACTGTTCTTATTTCTTCACTAACCTGAATGTTACTTCTTATGAATTCCCTGGGCTCTACATACTAAACATCTGGTCTATGCTAAAATGTAAATTCCAGCCTGAATGACTGTGCCTCTGACTTTTAGTACTCTGGGAGGCAGAGGCAGGTGGAATTCTGATTTCGAGGCCAGCCTGATCTACAGAGTGAGTTCCAGGACAGCCAGGGCTATACAGAGAAACCCTGTCTCAAAAAAAAAAAAAAAAAAAAAAAAAAAAAAAAAGATTGTTCAGTAGTATGCAACTCAAAATGGCATCTGACTGTGTTATGTGTCTAGTCAGTTCTGCTGTTTTACATTTCCAATCTTTTATTTTTCTCCACATCTCTCCAGCTCCCCCAGTCCTCCATTACATCAGCAGTATTGATCTCACTTCTATTTACTGATTTAATTAATTAGTATCTATAGCAGGATAGGCACTCAACAATCAATCAATATTTGATATAAAATTCCCCCAAAAATAATTTGTGTATTCTGTTGTTATAACCTAATTTAAGGAAAGTGAATTAAATGTATTGTTTTCACAACCTTTTGGAATGCTTGGGGTAGTGTTGCATTCACAACCTTTGAATTGTCAGAGCTGAAAGACCGAAAAGAAAATGAGGTTCTTAAAATTTCACAGCACCTATAAAATTAAGACATTATTGTATACAAACACCCTATTTTCAGGCCTCAAATTAGGTGTCTACAAGGATAACAGATCTAAGAAGTCAAAATTTTCTATGTATAATATGGTAAGCATAAGAAAGTGAATACAAAAAATTAAAGAAATGTACATCAAAATTAAAATTGTGGTGAGCATTCTGTGAGCAGTCCCTGGGAAAGACACAGCTGAATTGTGAGGCATTTGTAAAAGGTAAAAAGATACAACTAAAAATAGAAGTGATTATTTCTTATTTTCTAATGTTTTCATTTCAAAAATGTCTAGTCTAATACAAAAAGAATTCAAAAGAGAAAAAAGAATGTGAATGAAGCCCTCTGCCTTGTCCTTTCTGCTAGGGCAGACTCCTAGCTAGTCTATTCCCATGAAGACACCATATCCTGGCCCATCCTAGAGGATCAGCTGGAACCGGAGCAGTTGGTAAGAACCTCCTCCCATGCCACCCCCAAGTCCCAGAGCTGCCCACTGGGAGCCCAATGGATGCCGGACCCATCTCCCACCAACTCCCCTGCCCCAAATCCTACTCCCTTTTTTCCCCTTCCGCCCATCTTTTCTCCTGGGACAGACTGCTAGCTGGTTTGCTCCTATGAAGACATTATATCCTGGGCCATCCTAGAGAATCTGCTACACTCAGAGCAGTTGACACCATATATGAGCCATCCCAGAAGAACCTCTGCACTCAGAGCAGTCGGGCAACTGACACCACAGCCTGAAGTATCCCAGGAAATCTGCTGCATACAGGGCAGCTAATCACCAGCTTGTCTGTTCCCCTGAAGACTCCACAGCTTGAAGACATCCCAGGAGCTCCTGTGTACACAGGGCAACTGTGCAACAGACACCACAGTCTGAAGACTTCCTGGGGACTCTGTGGCATACAGAACAACTGACCCAACAGACTGAAAGCCTCCTGGGAGTTCTGCACACAGGGAAACAGAAACCACAGTCTGTAGGGCTCCTGGAGAACAGCTTGACCGCTCCTCTGAAGATCCAACAGTTTGAAGGCCTCCTAGGAGATCTACTGTATCCAGAGCAACAGATCAGCAGCTTCTCGGCCCCTCTGAAGAGCCAGCAGTTGGAAGGCCCCACAGGTGGTCTGCTACAGCCAGGACCAAAAGCCTACAGGGAGACCTGAACCAACCCAAGGACAAAAAAGGCACACTCCAGACAGAGTCACCCAGACCAGCAACAATAGTAATAACCAGATGGTGAGAGGCAAGCACAAGACCATAAGCAACAAAAGACAGGATACGTGGGCATCATCAGAACCCAGATCTCCCATGATAGCAAGCCCTGAATACACCAACACACCTGAAAATCAGGAAGCTAGCCTAAAATCCTATCTCATGAAGATAATAGAGTCCTTTAAGGAGGATATCAATAACTCACTGAAATACAGGAAAACACGGTTAAACAGGTAGAAGCCCTTAAAGAGGAAACAGATACAGGAAAACACAATCAAAAAGGTGAAGGAATTGAATAAAGAAGTCCTAGATTTAAAAGTGGAAGTAGAAAAAATAAAGAAAACACAAATGAAGGCAAACCTGGAAATGGAAAAACTAGGAAAGAGGTCAGGAAGTACAGATATATTACCAACAGAATACAAGAGATAGAAGAGAGAATCTCAGGTGTAGAAGATACCCTAGAAGACACAACTGTCAAAGAAAATTCAAAATGTAAAAGACCTGTAAAAAGGAAATTGAGGACACAATGAAAGGACCAAAGAATAATCAGAAAGAGGAGAATGAACATTCCCAGATCAAAGGACCTGAAAATGTCAACAAAATCATAGAAGTTCCCCAACCTAAAGAAAGAGCTGCACATAAAGATACAAGAAGCCTATAGAACATCAAATAAATAGGACCAGAAAAGAAAATCCTCTCATAACATAATAATCAAAACACAATGCACAGAACAAAGAAAGAATATTGAAAGCTACAAGAGAAAAGGGCCAAGAAATAAACAAAGGTAGACCTATCAGAATTACACCAGACTTTTCAACAGAGACTATAAAAGCCAGAAGAGCTTGGTCAGAGGTCATGCAGACTCTAAGAGAACACAAAGGCCGCCCCAGGCTACTATACCCAGAAAATCTCTCAATCAACATAGGTGGAAAAAACAAAATATTCCAGGACAAAACCAAATTCAAACAGTATCTATCTAGTAATCCAGCCCTACAGAGGTTCCTAGACTCCAACACAAGGAAAGTACCTACACCAAAGGAAAGAGAAGATATTAACCATCTCACAACAAAGTCAAAAGGGGAGAACCACAAGCACAAAAATGGAACCTACAAAAACAAGCATATCAGGAACTAACAGTCATCTCTGTTTAATATCTCTCAATATTAATGGATTCAACTCACCTATAAAAAGACATAAACTAACAGACTAGATACACAAGCCAGATCCAGCATTTTCCTGAATACAAGAAACAAACTTAACAAAAAAGACAGACGCTATCGACAATAAAAGGATGGAAAAAAGCCTTCCAAGCAAATGATCCCAGGAAACAAGCTGAAGCTGCCATCCTAACATCCAATAAAATAGACTTTCAACCAAAAGTTATCAGGCAGGATGAAGGACACTTCATATTCATCAAAGGGAAAATCCATCAAGAGAAAGTCTCAATTCTGAACATCTATGCCCCAAATACAAGGGCACCCACATTCATAATAGAAACTTTACTAAAGCTCAAAACACACATTGAACCCCACACAATAATAGTGGGAAAGTTCAATACCCTACTCTCCCCAATGGACAGGTCGTTGAAACAGAAAATAAACAGAGACATAGTGAAACTAAGAGAGAGGTTATGAACCAAATGTATTTAACAGGACATTTCACTTTAAACAAAAGAATAGACCTTATTCTCAGCACCTCATAGTACCTTCTCTAAAATCGACCATGATTGGTGGCAGAAAAAAGCCTCAACTGATACAAAAAGACTGAAATAATCCCATGAATCCAATCAGATCACCATGGCCTAAGGCTGATCTTCAATAACAGCAAAAGCAACAGAAAGACTACATACACATGGAAACTGAACAACTCTATACTCAGTAATAGCTTGATCAGGGAAGAAATAAAAGACTTCCTGAAATTTAATGAAAATGTTGACACAACTTACCCAAACTTATCGGACACAAGGAGAACAGTGCTAAGAGGAAAATCCATCGCACTAAGTGCCCTGGTAAAGAAATGGAGAGATCTTACACAAACAACTTAACAGCACACCTAAGAGCTCTAGAAGAAAAAGCACCAAACTCAACAAAGAGGAATAGATGGCAGGAAATATTCAAACTCAGGGCTCAAATCAACCCAATAGAAACAAAGAAGATAGTACAAGGAATCAAAAAAAACAAAAGCTGGTTCTTTGAAAAAAATCAACAAGATAGATAAATGCCTACCCAAAACAACTAAAGGGCCCAGAGGCAGTATCCAAATAAACAAAATCAGAAATGAAAAAGGAGACATAACAACAGAAATGGAAGAAATTCAAAAAATCATCAGATCCTACTATAAAAGCCTATACTCAACAAAACTGGAAAATCTAGATGAAATGGATGGTTTTCTAGACAGATACCACATACCAAAGTTATGTCAAGAGCAGTGTTTAGTAAACCATCTAAACAGGCCCATATCATAGAAGGAAATAGAAGAAGTCATTAAACACCCCCCAACCAAACAAGGCCCAGGGCCAGATAGATTTAGTGTGGAATTCTACCAGACTTTCAAAGAAGACTTGATACCAATATTGCTCAAACCATCCCTCAAAATAGAAACAGAAGAAATGCTACCTAACTTGTTCAATAAAGCTATAATTTCTCTGATACCTAAACCACACAAGGACCCAAATAAAAAACTTCAGACCAATCTCACTTATGAATATCAATATAAAAATACTCAATAAAATTCTTGCAAGCTGAATCCAAGAAAACACCAAAAATTATCATTCATCACGACCAAGTAGGCTTCATCCCAGGGACGCAAGACTGGTTCAATATATGGAAATCCATTAATGTGATCCACACGATATAAACAAACTCAAAGAAAAAAAAATCACATGATCATCTCCTTAGATGTAGAAAAACCATTTGACAAAATTCAACATCCCTTCATGTTAAAAGTACTGGAGAGATCAGGAATTCAAGGTCCATACTTGAACATAATAAAAGCAATTTACAGCAAAACAAAAATTATCATTCATCATGATCAAGTAGGCTTCATCCCAGGGATGCAAGACTGGTTCAATATACAAAAATCCAATAACAAATTAAATAGAGAGATTCTTGAAGCAAAAATCAGGGACAAGACAAGGATGCCCATTTTCCCCATATCTATTCAATATAGTACTTGAAGTGTTAGCTAGAACAGTACGACAACAGATCAAGGTGATACAAATTGGCAAAGAAGAAATTAAGGTATCACTATTTGCAGATGATATGATAGTATACATAAGCAACCCCAAAAATTCTACCAGAGAACTTCTCCAGCTTATAAACAACTTTAGCAAAGTGGCCAGATATAAAATTAACTCAAATAAATTAGTAGCCTTTCTTTATACAAATGATAAACAGGCTGAGAAAGACATTAGGGAAACAATTCCCTTCACAATAGCCACAAATAATATAAAATATCTTGGGGTAAGTCTAACCAAACAAGTGAAAGACCTGTATGACAATAACTTCAAGTCTCTCAAGAAAGAAATCAAAGATCTCAGAAAATGGAGAGCTCTCCCATGCTCATGGATTGACAGAACTAATATAGTAAAAATGACCATCCTACCAAAGGCAATCTACAGATTCAATGCAATTCCCATCAAAATCCCAACACAATTCTTCAAAGATGTGGAAAAGCAATTCTTAAATTCATCTGGAAAGGCAAAAAACCCAGAATAGCAAAAACAATTCTTAACAATAAAGAATGGCTGGGGGAATCATCATCCCTGACCTCAAAGTTTACTAGAGAGCAACAGTGATAAAAACTGCATGGTATTGGTACAGAGACAGACACGTTGATCAATGGAATAGAATTGAAGACCTAGAAATGAAACCACATACTTATGGATACTTGATCTATGAGAAAGACGCCAAAGATATACAATGGAAAAAAGAAAGCATCTTCAATAAACGATGCTAGTCTAACTGGCTGTCTGTATGCAGAAAAATTAAAATAGACCCATATTTGTCACCTCGTACAAAACTCAAGTCCAAGTAGATCAAGGACCTCAACATAAAACCAGATATACTGAATCTAATAGAAGAGAAAGTGGGAAAGAGTCTTGTACTAATTGGCACAGGGGAAAATTTCCTTAACAGAACTCCAATGGCTCATGCTCTAAGATTAAAAGTCATGAAACTGGAAAGCATCTGTAAGGCAAAGGACATAGTCAATAAGACGAATTAGCAACCTCCAGATTGGGAAAAAATCTTCACTTAACCCCACATCCAACAGAGGGTTAATATCCAAAATATTTTAAGAACTCAAGAAGTTAACCACCAAAGAAACCAAACAATCTAATCAAAAAATGGGGTGTAGAACTAAACCAAGAATTCACAACAGAGGAATCTTGAAAAGCTGAGAAATCCCTAGAGAAATGTTCAAAATCCTTAGTGATTAGAGAAATACAAGATTCCACCTGACACCAGTCAGAATGGCTAATATCAAAATCTCAGGTGACAACACATGTTGGAGAGGATGTGGAGAAAGAGGAACACTCCTCCACTGCTTGTGGGATTGCAAACTGGTACGACCACTCTGGAAATCAATCTGGAGGTTCTTCAGAAAATTGGAAATAGATCTACCTGAAGACCCAGCTATACCACTCTTGGGAATATACCCAAAAGATGCCCCACCATGCCACAGGGGCACATGTTCCACTATGTTCATAGCAGCCTTGTGATAGCCAGTAGCTGGAATCAACCTAGATATCCCACTACAGAAGAATGGATACAGAGAATGTGGTTCATTTACACAATGGAATACTACTCAGCTATTAAGAGCGAGGACATCCTGAGTTTTGGAGGCAAATGGATGGAACTAGAAAATACCATCCTGAATGAGGTAACTCAGACCCAAAAGACATGCATGGTATTTACTCACTAATACGTGGACATTAGCCAAAAAAAAAAAAAACCCAAGATACAGTCCACAGAACTCAAAAAGGTCAACAAGCTGAAGTGCCCAAGTGAAGATGCCTCAGTCCCACTTGGGAGAGAAAAGGAAGCAATCACAAGTGGGGAGGGAGGGAGGGGCCTAGGAAGGAAAATGGATGGGGGTTGAGGGGAAGTGGGGAACCTGATATGGTATTGGTTGAGGGAAAAGGACTGAAGCCCTGAGGGCCAGCCAGAAGCTGAGGAAGAGGTCGACCCTGCAGGAGGACCGGCAGTTTCAATTAACCTGGATCCCCAAGATCTCTCAAACACTGGACCACCAACCAGGAGGCATACATCAGCTGATATGAGGCCCCCAACACATATACAGCAGAGAACTCCTGGGTCTGGGTTCAGTCAGAGAAGATGCACCAGGGAGTTTAGAGGTCTGGTTGGGTGGGGGCTTGGGGGGTGGGGACATCCTTGTGGAGACAGGGGGGTTGGGAGGAGGTTTGGGAGGTAGAAGAGTGGGAGGGTGGAAGGCGGGGAATAAAATCTGGACTGTAAATAAATAAATAAAAGATAAAAAAAAATTTTAAAAATGTGAATCTGTAAATAAAAGTATAAGCTAGACATACTCTCTGCCTCTTCCTTCTTTCCGCTTTCATATCCAGAGTTTCTCTAGGGCTGTTCACAGGCCACATTCTTCCAGACTCATCTGTTCGAATAAGGATTACTTCTTGTTCATCTTCATGCTATGGAAAGTTTTAGTTAATGTTTGAAAAACAATAAGAAATTATAGAAAAGATTCCTGTTTTCATACAAAACTATGGGTCATTTTGAGTCTTTTGGATTTAAGTCCTTTAAGTCTATTGGATTTTTATCATCCACTCTAAAGTGATCATAACAAAAGACAAGAAGGGGCGAGACCAAAACTTCATTTTAGTATTTTAATAACTTAACTATGGAAACAACCTTGAAATACATCTGTTACTTTTTTTAATTGAGCATACTAAGTATTGAACCTAAGGTCTCACATATAATAACCCTCATATTTACTATAAAAAAAAAATTCTGAGATACAGTCTTACTATATTGTCCAGAGTGACCTTGAACTAACTTGTAGGAATGGGGTAGGAGAAAGACTCAGTTTTCTTTAACAAACTTCCGACTCACTAGTCACTGAGAGTTTGACCATGCTCAAATGAGTATATGGACAACATAAATTAGAATTAGTGTACTTTTTTTTTCTTTTCCAGAGAGGGCACAAGGGTGGAGATGGGTGGACCTTAAAGGACTGGAATATCTGATCAGGATGCATTATGGGAAATTCCCAAATAATAAAAAACATTACGGTGGGGAAAAAAGTATGATAAGGTACCGATAGTGTACTGGACTTGTATGAGAATATCCACTTCTGATATAGTGGATGGCATATGTAATGGGTGTTTCATAAACTTATAACTTGTAACAAGGCAACCAATTGTCAAAGCAATCTTTTGAAAGTAGCTATTGCAATATTAATGTTTCCTTGTCTTAACACTTTTCAAATATCTTTCTTATGTATGGCTTATCATAAGCTATTATATTTCACATAGTTTAAAGGCATTGTCTTTCATAAAAAATTGTAGCAAAATGTAACATAACACAACATAAACATGAAATGGTATAACATAAAAGTCTTCTATGATAAACATGAATATCATTGGTAATAATAAGAGCATTAGACAATTGATTCATTAAAGATCACTGAAAATAAATTATTCCAATAAATTATTCACATTTCAATCTCCTTCTCATGTCAGAACTCAATATAAAAATGAATTCCATTTACATTTAACAATTTAACAACTCCAGTGTTGAAGAAATAAAATACATCTTTATTACTGTTCTTCTAGGAATATATTTTTTTCTCCCAATATTTAATCAAGATTAAAGATTGTCACAACTTTTCACCCTTTTAATTATTTTCACCTTTTTAATTATTTTTTGAGATGTTGTACTTTAAACCTTTTTACCTGTCCCCTTGATAGAAAATTTAAAGGTGGGAAAACATAATAATATGGCTTCTAACTTTATTATACTGTGAGAGCTGCTCTCTACACCAATACTAAAAATTTCAAATTATTAATTACATAATCACATTCCTTGAATGAAAGTATTTTACTATGTTTATCACATTCTCTAGCTTGCAATTCTTTTAGTTTTGAGTGGATGTGTGCACGTAGTGTATGTGTGTACGCATGCAAATGGAGACTAGAAGATGACCTTGGATGTGGTTCTTTGACCTCCTTCAAATATAGTAGATTGTTTCCAGTCAACTAACAGGTGACTTAAAACTCTCTTTCTCACTCTTTCTGGAATAGGATATATAACCTTCTGACAGACATCACTTAGATTTTTACTGTCCCTTCACCCCTATGCAAATGAAAGTTCTAGGCAGGTGGTTTTTATTTGTTTCATGCAATATTAAGTAAATAAACAAACCATAGATAAAATAATTTTCCTTGTATAAAATTAATATCTAATTCAAGTAAGTCTCTTAATTTTCTGAACAAAAGGAATTAAAGATAACAGTGGACAGAATCTAGAATAAAAGCAGATTTCATTGGTCCTAGGATGAGGCTTCCATGAAGGAATCCTCATGAAATTTATACACAGACATCTAGTGTTACAATGGCAATAGTATTAAACTAAGTAATAATATAAATAATGAAATAAACTTTTATTACTTACCTCTACCCCTAATCTTTTTGCTGGTATCTGTGCAATGGTTTCTTTAAATTTATTTGCCTCTTTAAGCTGGGCTTTAAGTTGTTCAGCTAATTCCTTCAAAAGGAAAATAAGACAGTAAGGTGCGGTTTTAAATTTTTCATTACAGAATATTTCAAACATATAAAGCAGAAAACAGCTTAGCAAAAAGCCTTACAGTAAACAGCTAACTTCAATCATCAATTTCAATGAGTATACATCAAGTACAAATTGCTAGATGAAAGCATTTGTTTATGTTTTTGCGGTAAAGAGTTTCAAGAAAGTGTACTTTGAGAGAGGCACAAAAATGGAAGAAATACACTAGAAATATATTAAGAATCACACTTTTGTAAGTTCTTAGGTATTACAAATTTCTAATATGGAAAACTTCAGTTATTTGTCATAGGAAGAAATCACAAGACAAAATATTGTATTTTCTTCATTTCTGATAAGAAATTTGCATAAAAACTTTGAATATATTTCACTAGTCTAAGAACTCTAAATTTATATAAATTTATGTAAAACACACAGAAATGATCAATTAAATTGATTTATGTGACAAAGAGGAGCATGCTAATCTGCCATGCTTCCATGAAAAATATTACACTGTTTTTTTTTTTAAGTAAGTTAACCTACTATGTGACCATTCCACTATTTTCATTGATTCGTCTGTGCTTTCAAATATTAAGCTTCAGGTTTTTCCTACTGAAATTGATAGTTAACTAATCTCTCTTACTAATTTTGAGGCTGAGCTGAATTTCACTGATTTGCAAAACTGTGTTCAAAGAAAGATAGGGAATACACACAGTCTATAACAAAATGAGAAAAAAACTGATCTTCTTTAGCTGATCTTCTTTAACAGTATTATCAAAGAAAACTGTTCTGATAATATACCAAAATAAAAAATTTAAAGAGCGTTTACATTTAAATTTAAAATAGAGCCATGTTTAGAAGTGGACTTACTGGAACACAGAAAGATTCCTAGCTTTGCTACTCTGCCATATCGAAGCTAACACAAATTAATACAATGGGCATATCACCATGAATACATGGATGAGTGAGTAGTTCCTCACAAATCACTCCTGTTTCTCTTTAATTTTAGACAAACTGGCCTTCTTTCTACTCATAAACATTATTTAGGTTCTTTCTAAAATATGTTTAATTTATTGGTGTGATGCATCAGAGCATGTGTGTAGCGATGAGAGGACAGCTTGCAGTGATAAGTTCTCTTTCTTCCAGTATGTGGGTTGCATAAACCTCAGGTGACAAGATTTTAGTTTAAGTTTCATTTTAAGAAAATGATAAATGCTACTGGTCTGCACAAAGCTCAAGTGGTTACAAGCATTTGCTGCTCTTACAGAGGACAAGAGTTCAATTCCCAGCATATACTTCAGGTGGCTCATAACTACCTATACCTCTACATATCTTGGGGATCCAATACATTTTTCTGGCTTCCATGGGCATCCCAATGTACATGAACATACACAGACCCATACACAGACAATAACAGAAACTTTTAAAGAATATTAAATTTTTGCTAAAAGAAAATAAGCATTCCTAATAAGTTAAAATGGAAATAAAACAAAGACATCTTTTACTCCTGCAACTATGCCCAAAAATAGAAAAGTGCTTAAAAATAAGAATTTTTTTTCTTAAATTTCAGAAATCTAATAAAGGGGAGACAATACATATATATTTCTCTAGTAGAGGAACTATAAGAGTAGTATTTCTAGAAATTCTCAAGAATTTCTTTAAGAAATTAACAGTAATTATCTTCAAAGCATGCCATAGACTAAAAGACTGCTACTTGTAAACAATCTGTGAGAGTTACACATTTTACTTTTCTCCAAGTGAAAACACACAGGGGTCTTACCATATTCCCCATCATTTCTGCCTTGATAATCTTCGCCCCCAACTTGTTCTTTTCATCAACACTCAAGACATAGGTGGACTTTGCCTCTGGACTGCAGGTAAAACAGGACAGGGGAAGAGCATATGTCATAAAGCAACCTCACGCATTAGCTTAACTCACTTTGACATGACATTCAGTACTAATACTAGGTCACACACAATACTAACACGTAAAAATTAAAGTCAGCATTCTAGGGTGAACTACACTTCAAGATTCTGATTCTCAAATATGATCAATATAATACAGTTACAATAATAACCGAAGAGTCCCAATAACTGTAAAATAAATAACATACAAATTACTATATTGTTATGTTAATTTTTAAACTATATTAATAATATTATTATAGACAATGCAGGTAAGGTTAGTTTACAAAAGGGATCACCCACGTTTGAAAGTGGTGTCTAATTAAGGGGCAGACAAAGTGACCAATCAGAGAAAGGTTTGACACAATGAGTCAGAGATAGGATGTGTCCCACTCTTAGGAGAACAGTACAGGAAAGGAAAGCTATATAAGAGGAGTGCAGAAAGAAAAAAATCAGTGAGTTCTGTTCAGTCAGTTGAGTCCAATGCAGTAAAGTTGAGTTTGTTCATGAGTTCAAGAGTTCAGTGCAGGTCAGCAGAGGCAGTTGAAACTAAAGAATAAGAAGGAGCCAGAAGATTAGAACAAATTGCCAGAGTTATTTTGAGGCCAAGCATAGCAACTCAGTGAGAAGCTGAGAGAAGCCAGACTGAATCAGTAACTTGGAGAGGAGGCTGAGCCAGAACAGCTAAGTTGAACCAGCCAGTCAGAGTTCAAAAAGGACTAGAAAGGGTAAGTTTATTCAGCAGTAAGCCTCCAAGATGAAAATTAAATCAGGTGAATAAAATACTAATAATAAATTATTAATAAAATAATAAATTACTTTTACAATAATGTGCTCTACTCATTTTAAATACTGCTCTGGCTTTCAAGCTCCTAAAAGTTCTTAGCTAATATATTTTTTCTAGCAAAAGAAAACTATACATATATAAATTTTATCTCTAAAAATAATAAGCTTAAAGCTCTATTAGATGATGTTGTCCTGTAAGATAATCACAAGTTAAAAAAGAATTAAATAGACATGATAAAAATGATCAGATGAAAGTGAAACAACGGACAGAAAAAAAAAAGCTACCAATGATGCAAGTAAAGAGAAAGAAAAAGCAATTACACAAAAGTACTATTGACTACATTTACTTCAAAGAAACAAATTCCATGGAAAAGTTTTTTTAAAAACAAATGCATATATCTGGTAAAGATGCAACAGGCTATGGACTTGCCAGTTAAAATGCTTGGATCCAGTTAAATTCCCTGTTAGCAACAAGGTTTTGTAAATTTGTTTATTTAAATCATAAATATGTCCAATTGTGTCAAAGAAATTACAGTATTTTAATTTACTAAATCAAACAACCCTAATGATATAATGAGAATTACAACTTTAATTATCTCAGTCTTCATAGCTGCAAAGTGCAGGACTCAGAAAAGGAGCTCTTATATTCCTAAATTCAGATTGATAATTTTTTATAGTTCTAAAGTCCATTGGTTTTCAAATTTCCGAGAATCCTGGCATTTAACTATCCAACTTATCTTACAATACTGTTCACACAAATAAATAGCTTCCAGCAGTTCTTCACTGACTCTTTCTGCCATTCTTAAAGGCTCTATCTTGCTCTCTTACCACTACTTGATCACTCAGACATACTTTTTTTCCAAATATATGGAAATGATTCCTAAATTTTTTTTTTGTCCCTTCAGACAATCAGGGAGTTCATAAAAAGCCTCAAACTTCTAACATCCTATTATCTAATCTGGAGAAAAAAATCAAATTGCAGGGGCTCCAATATATTAGTGCATCATAATACAACTACGAGAAACCTACAATTTCTGAAGCCATAAGAGAAATGAAGCAATTCAACAACCACACAGGATACTAACAATGTATGGAAGCATCGCATACAAGGTGCATGTATATTCACAGAAAACAGGACCAACACACTGTGCCAAAAGGCTAAGCCAATATTAACGACATTCATAAATAATGATATCAACCCATGGCAACTGGGGACTAGATATGATCTACTACCTAAGGCACCCAGAATAAAGCCCAGGTAGTTTGAGTTTTAATCCCTGTCATGGTTTTTCAATCAATTAACGGAATTTCCCCTTCAGTTGCATATGGCAAGAAGTCAGAAGACAACTTTTAGTGTTCTGCCTTTCAGGCAGTTTCAAACAGGAGCTCTCATTTTTGCTACTTTTTCTAATCTCTGTCATGGTTATTCAGTGATCATAACAAAATTTTCACTAAGTTTCCAAAGTCTATCTGGCCCCTGGGCTTCTGAGGGAATTTTCCTGTTTCTACCTCCCATCTTTCTGCTGGAGCACTAGGGTTACAAATGCATACTACTATGCCAGCTATCTGAACTGTCTCCCCAGACCTTTAGCCTATTTTAATGATCATTTAAGTGGACATTTGTCCTTACTTTTTGGACACACTTTTTCTACCTCCAACATGGGCACCCCTAATGACAAAATCAAGGTTTGGCCCCATCCCACCCAAGAACTTATGTGAAAACACATATACATAAAATACCCATCAACTGGTGGCGTTATGTCTTCCAGATGTCCTCTTGCTGGTGGATCATCCCTCACGCTCTCAGCCTGTAACTTTTCTCTTCTATCTCCTGTAGTGTGCTGATGGGCACTGTAGCTCCGGGTTTCCAATGGCTTTTGATCTGAAGGCTTCCTGTCTTCTTGTCGCCTACCAGATCGACTCCAGGATGTTGAACTTTCTTCACTCTTCTCTGCGGGTTTTCGAAAATCACAATGCAAAGAAGCCTGAGCCACTAATGGAGAATATGAAGTAGATGATTCAAAATCTCTCCTCTTGTGAAATGACAGTTCATCTTCATCAGAGGGTCTTAAGAATTTAGATCTCAAATTTCCAGAAGACTCTCGGCCATTTCTTTGGGCAGATTCCCTTCTACAAGGTCCTGAAGTTCCAGATCTCCTCCCTGTGTCAGGAACACTGAACTTATACTTGCTGCTGTCTGCAGGCCCCGTTTCCAGGGGTCTGTCCCCGGAGAGACTTTTACATTTCACAAAATCTGATGTGTCACTTGCTTGACTACACTGTGCTCTATCTGAATACGCAGGCTTCCTCCCGGGATCCCATCCATAGTCTTCTCTTTTGTATGCAATTTTTTCAGCTTCTTTTAATTTTGACTGAAATATTTCCATTGACTATAAGGGAGAATAATAATATACCTACAATTAAGAAAAGTTCAGTGTCTTGTCTTCCACACATGATACACTGTTAAATGATACAATAAAAATTACCAACCAAAATACAGAACCATAAAAATCACAATACACTACGTTCCAACACAATACTTTAAAAAATATGAGTAGATAAAGAGAAATAATTAAATCAGGTAAAAAGATTTCAAAAAGAGAGGCCCTAAGAACAAATGCCCTATACAAGAGTGTCACATAGACATAATAAATACAACCTTCAAAAGGTCATAATTAATTCATACTGGTAACTTAAGTTTCAAGAGGTTATACTATGCTACTAAAACTATAGATTCTTGTCAATAGAAAAAAAACTTATTAAAACTAAGAAAGACTAATAAATGGAGATAGGGGGAATTCAGGTATAATGAATGAAATGAATTCTTAAAAATCAAATTGACCAAGAAACTTTCAGAGTTTAGTAAACAGATGCATGTTTTTATTTTTTTTAAAAAGATATATGGCATTTGATTCTAGAGAATCTCATAACTACAAGTTAGTACTTCTAGATATAAAGATAGGAGATAAACATGAAGGAAAAAAAAAAAGGATTGCACCAAACTGATTTTCTTGAACAGAAGGGCTCATTTAAATAGCCTGTAAGGGAGGGATAGAAAAAGAAAGACTTGTAGATTAAGATACATAATTAGAGTCAAAATAAAAATCTTTGTAAAAACTGGACAGGGAAAGGAGTATGTGATTGGGAGTGTATTTATATTCAGGATATACAGGTATAACAACATTACCTGGAACAAACAACATTAAAAATGGCTTAAAAATATTTGTTGAAGCACAGTTACACTGCCAAAATGCTAAAATATATGAAACTCTCCAGTCTACCAAGATGTTAATAATCCTTATCCCTAAAGGCAAACTACAGAGACTCCTCTGTATTATTTACATTTCCTTCCAATGAGAAAAATGCTACTTTTACACTAAACATATGCATATTTTACATTTACACACTAGGGTTTTACATTCATTATGTTAATCTTAAGATACTGTAGGCTGGGCTGGCAAGATAGATAAATGGCTAACCAAGCTTGCCACTAAGCCTGATGACTTGAATTATACTCTGGGATGCACATGGTAGAAGAAAACAACATGAGGGAAGGCTAAACCCGACTCCCATGGATTGCTCCCTTAAATTCCACATTGGCCCTTTTGCTTGTGCACATTCCACCATATGCACACAAAATAATAAAATAAATGTAAAAACATTTCTAAGCAATATCCTTACATAATCACAAGCAGGAAGTTATTTAAAAGAATATCAGTTTAAAATGTTTCATGACTCCAAACAAAGAGACTTAGTTTTTCAAGTAACTATGAAAGCAATATATAATTCCTTAAAACACAAATACTTACCCCATATTTTTCAGCTACAATATCTTCAAAATTTCTGTTTTCTTTTTGAGCTTGTTCCTTCATTCTTTGACAAGACTTTCTTAGCCAGCTTAATCCACCATCCTCTACTCCTGTAGCTAGATTCCAATAATAAGCATTAGTTATATTTAATGGGTGGTTACTGTACAATCAATACTTACTGTTTTTATCATTTTTAAAGTATAAAATTAAATACTTTCCTTGAATATTTAAAAGTTATAACCACAATCAAAATTCACTATATATTTACATGCCCACTTTTGTGAGCTACAAAGGCTTGTAATGATGAAAAGAGAAACAAAACTAACTGTACACAAATACCATTTAAAAGAACAAGCATAAAATTATACAATAACAGGAAAGGTATGAGGAAATCAAACAAGTGAAGGATTATTTATTTAGTGAGATAGGATCTTATTATGCCACCTTACACTCTGCACTCATTATGTATACTAGGCTAGCCTTAATTCAGAGGTATGTCTGCCTCTGCCTCTTAAACCCTAGTATTAAAAGGATGGGCCACCATGCTCAGTTTAAGTATTCTTTTTAACTGGAAGGTCATGGAAAATTCCACAGGATGAGCTCAAGACAATGAGTCAGATTTATTTTAAAATATATACTGGGATTGGTACTCCCAGAAACATGGAATCAACGGGCACAGAGGAAAAAGATATCTGAGAAGCAATACAAAGTATAAATAAAATATAGAAGATAATGCTGTTAAGATAAATCTTAGTTGTAATTAGCAACTATGAATAAATGAATGCCTTTAATGAACACACACTCTATAACATATGTGTCTCATAATTTTAATCTAAACAAAGAAATTTAATTGAGGGCTGGAGCGATGGCTTAGCGGTTAAGAGCACTGACTGCTCTTCCAGAGGTTCTGAGCTCAATTCCCAGCAACCACATGGTAACTCACAACCATCTGTAATGGGTAAATAGGTAAATTGGTAATTGGAGAAATAGCTCCAACACTGTACAATCTATATACACTGTCAGCTTGTATGTTTGTGACAGTGTCTGGCTGTGTACAACATAAGGGTCTTGAAATCTTGCTTCTCCTATCTCAGCCTCTCTTTTAATAGTATTGTTTATTTCATGTTTTTACACTATACTATGGTTTTCAGAACAGCTTATATATTTCAAAAGTATTTATATACCCAAGAGAGACATAGACAATTAACTTGGGAGGTAGCTTGTAGGAAAGAGAATAACAAAGAATGCGACTGAATGCTTTGCTTGATATTTATAGCTCTTGTATCAAGTTTGAAGAGGACTTTATAAGTTACTCTTTCTCTGAGATGCATGCTTTTCCAAATTATCACAGCTAATGAACCAGATTCTTACCCGCACCTAATGTCTGTGCTGCCCTCCAAGCAGAACCATTGTTCATTGAAACAGTTGGTGAATGATTTATGGATAGACCATTTTAATACACACACCATTTCTTTTTTTTTTATTATTTGAAAAAAATATTATTTATTTTTTAGATATTTTCTTTATTTACATGTAAATTTCTCCTTCCCCAGTTTCCCCTCCAAAAAACAAACAAACAAACCAAAACAACAAGAACAAACCCCTGTTGCCTCCCCCCTCCCCATGCCCGCCACCCCACCCTCTCCCACTTATTGGCCCTGGCATTCCCCTACACTGGGGCACAGAACCTTCACAGGGCCGAAGTCCTCTCCTCCTATTGATGATCGAATTTGCAATCCTCTACTATACACATGCTGCCAGAACAATCAGACCCACCATGTGCAGTCCTTGGTTGGTGGTTGAGACCCTGGGAGCTCTGAGGGTACTAGTTAGTTCATATTGTTGTTCGTCCTAAGGGGCTACAAACCCCTCAGCTCCATAGGTCCTTTCTCTAACTACTTCATTGGGGACCGTGTATTCAGTTCAATGGATGGCTGTGAGCCTCTGCATCTCTGTTAGTCAGGTACTGTCAGAGCCTCTCAGGAGATAGCTATATTTAGGCTGGCTTGTCCTTCCTTCAGTCTCTGCTCCATAGTTAATCTCTGCAACTCCTTCTATGGGTATTTGGTTCCCCCTTTTAAGAAGGGATGAAATGGGGCTAGAGAGATGGCTCAGTGGTTAAGAGCACCGACTGCTCTTCCAGAAGTCCTGAATTCAATTCCCAGGAACTACATGGTGGCTCACAACCATCTGTAATGAGATCTGATGCCCTATTCTGGCACACACCATTTCGTAAATAAATGTAACCTGTTCTCTGTGGGCTGAGTATAAAGTCACTCAAGCCAAATAGTTTTGACCATAGCAGGAAGTCGGTATCCAAACATCACACCTACAATTCATTCCTTGGTACAGCAGAACTGTCAACTCTCAGCTTAGCTACCATGGGGGTAAAATCCTTTGGTGATGTGAGGGTCATTGAAATACAGCTTTATTACAATGAAATCCAATGTCTAAAAATTGTTCTTATTTTGGGCTTGTACCACAGTAAGAGCCAAGACTTTAAACTCTACTATATACAAAACAAACAAACAAACAAACAAAAAGACTTTATATATTTATGTTCATTTAAGAAAATACCAGCCAGGAGGTGGTGGCGCACGCCTTTAATCCCAGCACTTGGGAGGCAGAGTCAGGCGGATTTCTGAGTTCGAGGCCAGCCTGGTCTACAGAGTGAGTTCTAGGACAGCCAAGGCTACACAGAAAAACCCTGTTTCGAAAAAACCAAAAAAGAAAAAAGAAAAAAGAAAAGAAAAGAAAAGAAAATACTAGTAGTGATGTATTATTTTGAAATATGCAGTTAATATGTTTGGAGTTATTTAAAATTTATATTGAGAAAAACATGTATTTTCAGTATTGCTATAGACAAGCATCTACAAAAGACTGCTAAATTGATTGTTGTTTTATAATCAAACTTTTATAACACTCATTTTTATTGTTATAATATTTTACAAATTTTAAGAATACGGCAAAAAAGATATTGTACGTATTGAAGGGGGGTCTCTGGGAGGAGTTGGGGTACAAAAGAGAAACAAGAATGTGATTTAATTCTATTTACTTAAAATATGTTTTTAAATGTTAACAAATTCAGATAAATTGAAATCATGTAACTTTTCTCATCGGAATGCAATAAAAGTTAAAAAAAAAAAAAAGAAATCCTAGACTGCAGTCTCCTTCTACTACTAGTTTTAACATAAAAAAGGAAGTCATTCATTTCTTTGAACTGTTATATCTTCATGTTAAATAAAACAGCTAATTAAAGGCACCTTTAAATTCAAAGAATCTAATTGAAAATCCAAGAAAGAGAAGGAGGAAGAATCAACAAGTGTCCTCTGAAAAAAAGCCTATAAACCAATGTCAACTAAGAACATGGTAACAAAAAATGAAGCCGTCTTCTCAAGGACCTGTAAAAATGAACACTTACCTGGGAAGACCAGGTTTCAAATAAACTCTAAAATAAATTTGTATAGCCTACAAAATAGTTTGCTTATTTCTGCTTTCAGTATTCTGAGAAGTAAGCTAAGGTTAATAATTACTAAAACTATAGTATACTAATTGTTAACAAAAACTGTCAATACAACCTTTTCAACATATTTTACACAGAGTAAATATTGGGCATTGCCAATATGGAGGGGTTACTAGACTCCAGACACAGGCCTGGAAGCTTTCTTCAATCGTCACAATAACTTGTAAAACAGAGACTATCAGTAGTCCTGACCACATCTCAATAGATTAGGCTCTGAAAGGCCAAAATACTTTCACCATGTCACAAAGCTAATAAATGGAAATCTCAAATTCCAAGAAGACTTGACTCCAGAATGTAAGTCTTCCACACCACTGTGCTCTCTGGTACTTACTGCTAACACGCCCTTAACGGGTCCCTAATTGTTGCATCCATGACATGTTCTAACCAAATTAATCATATATCTGCACATGTAGTAAAATGTACAGTAGATTTTATAAAACTTAATTGTAACTCTGGAATCTGAGCCTGTAACATACAGGTTTTTGTCATTTTCCTTCTAATTAAATACATGGGAAACTGTAGAGAATGCATGAAATGACATGAAATGAAAAAGTCTTTCCTCCTAGATCCTTCAATTACTCTGCTACTTCTGCCTGTGAAGACAGTAGTTAAGGCAGAACTCCATCCCTTTTATACTCGGGGTCCTTCAGAACCTACTGAATACCAAATCCACAGGTTAAGTGATAATTCCAGGTTCTCCGGAAACATAACCTCACTTGACTTTCTGACACTGGAGCAACGCTATGAGTGTCAGACTCAAGGTCAGGCTGAGTTAACTCATTGTTCCCTACTTTTTAACTTTCTAGAAAACTGTATTTCAAAGAGAGTTGTATATGACTAACATTACTGGTATTTACTTAATCAAGTAAAGACATTTCTCCCCATGCTAAAAGCAAAATAGAAACCTGCAGTTTCTAATAACTCTGTAAAATTACTAAGAATCCTAAAGATGTTTATGAGATGAACTCATCTCATAGGTGAGTTTCACACTCAGATACAATAAAGAAACTTAAGAAGCAGTCAAATAGAAATGAATTATAAATAAAAATAAAAAAAATATCATACTAATAAATAATCATGACAGAAAGATAACATCATTATTTATAATATTTTATTCTGCTTCAACTATATTTAAACTTATCATTGAATTGCCAATGCAACATACTGAGCACTATACACTTTTTTTAATTGTAAAGTATGCCTATGTGATACTCAAATATTTTGTCTTCATCTACTGGAAAACAATAGCACTCTCCTAAGAGCAATGCAAATTTTATGAATGTTGACAAATGATGAGTTTCTAAAAGCAATAAAATTGCATCTTTAACGTTATATATTACTTTCATAAATTTTAAACTAAATATATTTTATATTTTACTATAGAATTCATCAAATCAAATGCAGCATAAAGTTTCACATAATTATGTTTATCTTAGCCTGTTTAAAATAGAAATTTGCAAATGATGGCAATATGTACTTAATCATCTTGCTCACAAACACATAAACTTTCCAAACACTAACTACTTAAATAAGAATTCAAAGACTGCATATGTTTTACAAATATCTTGTTATATGTAAATTCAAGTTATTCTATTAGAAACTCTGAAATACAAGAATTTGTCTGATTTTACTAGTGGATATTAACTGTACAAATTAATGGGTTTTATTATGACATTTTCAGATATGTACATAACATATTTTAATCTTATTTATCCCTTTCATTACTAGAAACTCAGAAATGCCTATGAGTCTACAAAAAATATAGAGATACCTTTAGCAACTGGCAGTATACAGTTTTCCGATGGGAGACCTGTCCCCCCGTCCTTCCAGTATGGATTCAACTCTCTTTCTAGCAGTTTGGACTATAACAAAACATTTTGAAAGGTTAGAGTGTAAAAGTCTACCCAGTATAGAAATGATTACTAAATTTGAAATGGCTGTCAGATAAACAAGCTTAGACAAACTATTTACAATTCTTAAGACATGTTATGTAACTTGCATGTAACAATGTCTAACTCATGTTCATATGTTTTTATTGAACAACTCCCATGTCTCACAACCCCCAAGTCTAACTCAGGGGGTTATTTTATAAAACACACACAAGACATTCCAAAACTCATGTCCTCTGATGTTCTATATGGCCAGTAGCTTTACTACAAACCAAGATAATCACCATATTTGCATTTACAATTAGATTGGGAGGAAAAAAAGACACAAAGAACAATACTGACCACATAATCCTCAAAATCACTTGGCCATATTTTCCACTTACTAATGTATATTACTTTCAAAGTATATTATAAAGACAATCTAAAAGGCCACAGGCTACAATACTTCTATACTTTGTGGGTTCCCGTTTTTACATCTTTAATTTAAATCCAACCTGGTTTGGTCCCTAAGGATTTTCCACTGTTTTCTTAACATTAAAGAGAAACAGTAACATCAACACACTTGTTTCATATTTCCTATAGAGTTCTATGTGTCATGAAAGCATTCTTATGATAACTAATTTGTAAACACACAGAATGCTCAGTTGATTGTTCAGCTATAATTCATGACAGTCATATAACACACAATTGTTCAACTGCGTTCACCTAAATTTACATATCTAGTATATGTTTTATGAAAAGTATATTTTATATGCCTGTGATTAGGTATGAACATGTGAACATGTGTGCAGGTGCCTGCGCAGGCCAGTATTAGCTCTCCTGAAGTTTGGTAACAGGTAGCCATAAACTACACATACTATGGGTTCTAAATTGAATCTGGGTCCTCTGAAAGAGCATCACTGCTGTTAACCACTGAGTCATCTCTACAGTCTCAATCTAATATATACTTTTATATAAATTGCATACTTATTTTTATTTTATGCATATTTTATATGTATGATCTGCCTGCATGAATGTCTGAGTGCCACATGTGTGTAGTTCCCACAGTGGCCAAAAGAAGACATCAAAACCCTTGGAACTAGAGTTATAGACGGCTGTCAGATGCCTTGTGCTGAAAGCCCAATTTGGGTCCTCTGGGAAGAACAGCCAGTATTCTTGACTGCTGAACCGTCTCTCTTAACCCCTAATAGACAAGTTTCTTACAAGAAATTTATTTTAAAAAAATTGTTTCACAGTTCTTAGTTCTGATTGTTGTCAAACACCACTAAAAGAACTGTTTTACAAATGAATTGGCATTACAAATAAGGCATTTACATAAATAAAATACATAAAACAAATTAGCTTATTTAAGGTAAATACATAGAGTAAAACATTGAAACTGTTTTCGTACCTGCTCGAACGCTTGGGTTTTCTCCCGCTCTGTTTGTCTTAGAGTTTCCTTTTCAGCTTTGAGTGATGATGAGGACACAGTTTTAATGGACATAAAATCAACAGTCATCCACTCATCACGCTGCTTAAAAGAAAGAAGACAGTTCATATCATCACTTAAGAGCTTTATAAGATTAGAGACTGCAGATATCAGCCAGAAGCAAACACTGCATGGCTAGCCATTCACAGTAAATTTCTCATTTTTGCTGTACCTTAGTCTCCCCCTTATAAAAGTATGAAAAAGTAATTCATAAAAAAGAAAACTCACTTTCCAAGCTTGTTTTAAGGAGTAAACAAAACAGTTTAAAAAGCAGCCAACATAGATTCTAGTGCACACAATCAAACATTCACCTTTCTTCCTTCATCTGTGGCTAAGTGGATAAATTATATTCTTTCTTAAGTATATGAACCAGAACTCAAAATGTATTTATTCAATTACAAGCACTGATAAGCAAATTATGACATAAGGGGAAGAGAAAGAAAAGAACTAAACTCAACATACATAGGATATAGTGTTAGGAAAATCCCTCAAAAGAGGAAAATGCCAACAACCATAGCTAGGAGAACTCTGAATGGCTGCAGCAAAAATGAGATCCTTCTTCTGTAGCAGGAGAAGGCCAGTCTGAACATCAGCAGTTAGCATTTCTGTGAAAAGGGTTCATAAACTACTGCTAAAGTCTAACTCTTCTCTTCAAGAAGTTTTAATCATCAGTTTAACATCCATCTGTTCTTAGAAGCTGCCATTTGTCTCTGAAATCAGCTGGGTGCTCACCTGAATACCATGGCTGTCACATTCTTTTTCTGTCCTTTTGTCGTTCACTTTCCAGCTCTTTTCTTTGCCAGGTATCTGGGAGGGAGCAGCCTCAACCCACTCGTCTTCAGAGCTCTAACAACATTTTAGCATATATGTGACATTCACAAATTTGCATACCTTTATAAAAAAGACCTACAAAATACTTTCTAGTGTACAGTTGGGAAACTTGGAGGGTAATGGGATCATATGAGCAAACACCAAAGCAAACCCAGTGAGGAGAAAAATATTGCATGTATATATATGCATGTTATGTATGTGGTGCTTCTGAATGGGGAATGTGTATGTGTGTGAGAATGCACATGCCCATAATCATGTATTTAGAGGCCAGTGGAGGACATTCGGTCACTCTGTTCTACTATTCCTCTCTTTATTCCCTTGTAAGAGTCTCTAATTGAACTTGGGCTTGACAGCCAGCAAGCTCCAGAAAACCTGCTTTTACATAGTTCTTGGGTTATGGTTTGTACAGCCACACTCAGCTATTTACATGGGTGCAAGTGGTTGAGACTCAGGCTCCCATGCTTGCTTTATAGCACTCTTACCAACCGAGGCAAGTACCTGTATAAAACTGATGCTCTACTATTCAATGAAATTCCTCAATTTTTTCTAAATATTTTTTTAAGATTTACGTGTGTGTGGGGGTGTGGGTGTGTGGGTGTGTTTGTGCGGTGTGTATACATGGTGTGGTGTGTGTGTGTTTGTGCGTGTGATGTGTGTATGGTGTGTGTGTGTGTAGAATACATTATTTAGATATCCTGGAACTGGAGCTATGGTTGGCTACTGTAAGCAATCCAATTTGGAGCTAAGAACTGGGCCTCAGTCCTCTGAAAGAGCACCAAATGCTCGTAACTACTGAGCTATATCTTTAGCCCGTTAAGATACAAGTATGTTTAAAAATAGTATACAAGTATGTGTGTCAAGTGATATAATCAACATGTAAAACATATATATGATCTATCACTGTTGCCACACAACTATCAACTGTTTCCCAAGGCAAAATAGATACTACTGATTCATTAATTCATGCCTTAATTTGGATTTAAACACCAGAACTTATTTATATTCACACACTTTTTTTAACAAATAATCATCATATATGTATTTCTAGCTTAACTCAAGTTTATATTTTCAAGGCAATTTAGTGCTATCAAAATTCTTGATGCCATGCACTAACGTGGGAATTTATAGACTGAAACTATTAGTACTTTCTTTAGAAGACTACCAATTTGCTAAAATAAAGTGCAATAATAAAGAAGTTTGATTCGGTGGGGGGAGGGGGGGTCCTGTCACAAGAGTTCTACAGTGAGGTTTTTTTTCTGTCTTACCATATGCTGACCAACCACTTGAATTCATTAGCACCCCATCACCAACATTCCAACTCAGATAAAAGCAATAACTATCTGCAACTTCATGACGCTAATGAAACCAGAATTAACCTTGCTGATCCTTAGTTGGTTTAGGTAGTAAGTTCTGTTACCACAGAAGCCACAACGACTTTTGCTTACTTTGTACCTGTCTTAGTTAAGGTTTTATTGAGGTGAACAGGCATCATGACCAAGGCAATTCTTTTTAGATTTTATTTATTTATTTTATGTATATGAGTACACCACTGCTCTCTTCATTCATACCAGAAGAGGGCTTCAGATCCCATTACAGATGGTTACGAGCCACCATGTGGTTGCTGGGAACTGAACTCAGGACCTCTGGAAGAGCAGTCAGTACTCTTAACTGCTGAGCCATCTCTCCACCCCCAAAACAATTCTTATAAGGACAACATTTATTTGCGGATAGCTTACAAGTTCAGAGGATCAGTCCATTATCATCAAGGCATGAACATGGCAGCAACCAGGCAAGTATGGTACAGGGGAAACTGAAAGTTCAACATCTTCATTTGAAGGCTGCTAGCAGAATACTCACTTCTAGGCAGCTAGGATGAGGGTCTTAAAGCTCACACCCACTGTGACACACCTACTCTAACAGGGCCACAACTTCTAATAGTGCCACTCCCTGGGCCAAGCATATACAAACCATAACATTCCACTGCCTGGCCTCAATAGGCTTGTTCAAACATATGAGTCTATGGGGGCTATACCTAAACATAGCATAATGCAAAATATATTTAATCCAACTTCCAATGTTAGAAGTCCAAAGTTCAAAGTCTCTTCTAACATTCATCCAATCACTTAACTGTAATCCCCAAAGCAAGACAAGAAACCAGCTGGGTAAACTCCAAACTGCATCTCCATGACTAATGTCAAAGAGGACTTCAGATCTACAACTCCTCTTTTCATCTTTGTTGACTGCAACAAACTTCTTTCTCCTGGGCTGATTCCACTCCTGTGAGTAGCTTTCCTCAGCAGATATCTCACAGCTATGGCATCTTGAACATCTTGGGGTCTCCAAGTCAACTTTAGTGTTACAGCTTCTTGTTTCAATGTCTAGAATCCACACATGATCTTCTGGGCTCCTCCAAAGGGCTAGCATCACTTCTCCAGCTCTGCCCTCTGTAGCACTCTAAGCTCAGGTTGATCCACTCCATTACAGCTGCTGTTCTTGGTGATCATTCCATGCTACTGGCATCTCCAATACATTGGGGTCTTCCCCTGCTTCACCAATAGTCTTCACCAATAGTCTTCACCAATAGTCTTCACCAATAGTCTTCACCAATAGGCTTCACCAATAGGCCTCACCAATAGTGTCTCATAGGCTCTCTCCAAGCCTCAATTCCTTTGCATGACCCCTTTAATCCTGAGCTGTCAACTACAACTGGGGCTGCACCTTCACCAATGGCCTTCCATGGCCTCTCAAAGTGCCAATCCTTAGCTGTTCTTCATGAGCCCTTCATGCCTTCAAAACCACTACCACCTGGGTGACTCAAGGCACAACCTTGGCTATCTCTGGAACACAGCTTCTTTGTGCTCTCAAAAAATACATCCCAGATTTCACTTTCAGTGATGCTGGGCTCTTCTTAATCATTGTTAATTTCTTAGTTTCAGGTAGCCAACATCAACTGTCCCAGTAATCCTGTCTATTATTCACTCTAAAGCCAGAGCAACATGGTCAAAGCTGCTGAGTTCTGTTGCTTGCAGGAACTGGAACATGGCCCCCTTGTTCTATTATATTATCACTAGTTTCCTGTTCTCCAACTGCTTCACTACCTAAACTTGGTTGTCCTGGATCTTGCTCTATAGACTGACCTTGAACTGGGAGTTCTGCATGCCTGTCTCGTGAGATTAAAGGTGTGTATCACCATGCCTGGATCTAAATTTAACTGGGTAGTGAGAGATTCCCGGAGGGACCTCCACACTCAAATCCCGGGAGCGATGACCCCACACACCACCAAGACACGGACTTGATGCTGTAGGATTGGAGAATTTTAGAATTAAGGAAAAAAAGGAGCATTTAGTAGAAATGTATTAGTAGGAATATATACTGTATAACCTTTACCTAAAAGGGCATGAATAATCTCTGTAACAAGCCAAGAATGCAGGCTGGCCAGTTTCAGGAACCTGTTGGTCACAAAGGCTGGGGCAGCTAGTTCTAAGAACAAAAAGCAGGATATAAGTCATCTGGGTGGTTCTAGGGAACGGTCAGCCATAAAGCGAGTAACTTTGACCAGACCACATTCTTGAGAATAATGAGTGTGCAGGACCTTATGACCCTGACTCAATCAGCGGTTGGGTCCCTTTAGAATTTTTCACTGTTTTTATGTTATGTTTCCTTGGTAACCCCCTTACCCCCTCACTCCTTGTGCTCAGAGTCGAACTCTGGCCTGCAAGGTTACGAGCTCAACCCCAGTATACTGCCCTTTCCCGAATAACCTCGTGTGTTTGCAGCAAGATCGATCGGTCTCTTGTGAGTTATTGGGTGGTCGTGACTTGAGTGAGGGTCTTCCCAGCTCTGGGGATCTTACAATGCAATCTGCAAGAGGCTTTTTATTCCAGCTAACTGGGGCGAGACTCATATCCCTCGCAGGGGTAGAGGAGTCTGGCCCCGAGCAAGGTCTTAAGCAGCCTTTTTTTTTTTTTTTTTTTTTTTTTTTTTTGGTTTTTCAAGACAGGGTTTCTCTGTGTAGCCCTGGCTGTCCTGGAGCTCACTGTGTAGACCAGGCTGGACTCAAACTCAGAAATCTGCCTGCCTCTGCCTCTCAAGTGCTGGGATTAAAAGCGTGCGCCACCACCGCCTGGCATAAGTACACTGTAGCTGTCTTCAGACACACCAGAAGACCTTCGGAAGAGCAATCGGTGCTCTTACCCATTGAGCCATTGAGCCAGCTTTAGGCACCTTTTTATTCCTGTGCAGTTGCTGGGGCAAAAGGGAAGACTGAGGTAAGGGGAATGTACAGGGTGGTTTCTGATTGGTGCTGGCTCGCGCTAGGGTCTAGGGGCGGGCTAGCCACCTGGCAATTGTTTTGGGCCAGGTCATCTTGGTTCCCTTGTTTCTGGGTTTTGGGAGCTGCTGGTCTCCCATTGTTTTTAGGTTCTGGGAGCCGGTCTCCCACTGAGTTTAACTAAATTCCCACAGTACAGTTTGAAAACTTAATCTTACAGTAGGATCTTGCTTCAAAGTTCTATTCCCTTAATCTGCTTTCTCCTATAACACAGGATTCAGCTCCATTTAATACTCAAACCATATAATTTATATTTTTCCTTTCTAAGCTTTCTATGCTTGTTCAAAATGCTCTTCATGAGACTTAACCAGAGAACTAAGTCTCTCCTGGGTTTTTTGACTTCCTTTGTCAATGCAATTAATATAAATCTCTTTATCTTAGCTTCAAATAGACTCTTCAGACAAGGGCAAAAAGCAGCCACATTCTTCACCAGAACACCACAAAAGCAGTCTCTATGCCACAGACTGAAGTTCTCCTCCCCTGAAACGTATTGGACCAACCAGGTCTGCACAGTTCAAATTACTCTCAGCAACAGTCTTCCATATTCCTAATAGTATTAAGCCCTATTTAAAGCATTCCACTGCTTTCCAAATCCAAAGTCCCAAAACCCACATTCTTCCAAACTAAAGTATGGTTAGGCCTATCACAGGAATACCCCAGTCCCTGGTACCAACTTCTGTATTAATCAGGGTTTTACTGCTGTGAACAGACAGCATGACAAAGGCAACTTTTATAAGGACACTTATTTGGGGCTGGCTTAATGGGTTCAGAGGTTCAGTCCATTATCAACAAAGTGTAAACATGGCAGCACCCAGGCAAGCATGGTACAGGAGGAGCTGAGAGTTCTACATCTTCATCTGAAGGCTGCTAGCAGAATACTCATTTCTAGGCGGGGGTCTTAAAGCTGATACCCACTATGACACATCTACTCCGACAGAACCAAACTTTCTAATTGTGCCAAGCATATTCAAACCATAATAGTATTTTCACACCCTCCTGAGTTTTTCTACCAGTTAACATTTCGTATACGAACAAGTTCTCTCTTCTCTTACCTTAGTAAAAGTAAACCACTTTGGCTTCCAACCTATTCCTCCCAACTTCCTGGCAAAATTACTTACAGTTGTGCTTGGTCTAAGCTCCTATCAACTCCTCCTGATGCAGGCAGGTCCTCTTACAAGCATCTCACTCTCCTGATTTGCTTCAAAGAAAAGGCCCTTGAGGCCTCGGGATTCATATACTGAAGGATTTCATATCCAAACCTTTTTTTTTTTTTTTTGAGGGGGCAGCATTTCCTGGCCTTATGGATCACCATAGCAGCAATTCATCTTCCTACTCCTTTTTCTAAGACAATATTACTAAAAAAGAAACGGCCCAAACATTTCTCTGAACTCTTAATATCATACACACTAATCTAGCAGCAACTCTTCAAAATTCATCAGCCTCAGGAAAATATTCCAGTTTTTATCTCCAGAACCTCACTTCTGTTGATGACTCATGTTCAAGATTTTCAAAATATTCTCCATTCTAACCTTCAATGTTTATTTTGCATTTCCTTCATGTACTCGCCCCTCTTTGATCCATTTTAAAACACGCATGCTGTTTGGCAGTTTTCTCTTCTCACTATTGAATGTTTTATTCTCTACACACTCCTTTAAAACCATTCTATTCACCTTCATGGTTTTGAGTATCTTTTTGTTTCCTTCCCAACTAAAGCTTCGGTGATTTAATCACCATCTTGAATATTATGCTAAATTCAAGAACACATAATCCCATCATCTTCCACAAAGCCTGTTTCTTCTGCTGAATTTCCAAACTGAGTTACCTGGCATCATCAAATCAGAAATCAGAGGATCATCTTGCCCAGCCAATCAAGCTGACATTTAATTCCAAAACACTAGTCAAATATTCCATGTAGCAAGCACCACATCACTGCCCCGGGAGCCCATCTGAGTCACAAGCTGCCAGCTCCAGTCCTGGCCATAACAGACTGGTTCAGCGGCACATGTCGACCAATTTTCATTTCAAATTAAGTTACTCTGCAGTAATTACAAGTCAAATCAAATGGGCTGATGTAAAACTAAGGAGAACTGAAGAGGCATTGTCAGGGTCCACCTTTCTGAATTCGAAAACAACAAATAAAGCAAAATAAATAAAACAAAAAGAATGGTTTTTGTTGTTGTTTTCTCCTCTTCCTCCTCTTCCCACTTCTACAGGAGTCTTAAATCAAATCTAATTGTCACTTCATAACTGAATAACCAAATAAAACTCTAGGAGCCCCATCTTTCCTGCTCCTTTTCCTTTCCCAGTCTCTATCCACCACATATTTGGAGTGCTACAGGGGAACCTGACCACAGTACCTATCTTGCTTGGCTTCCTGTCACTAAGACTTTGTAAATCTCGCTTCCTTCCTGCTGTCAGAACCCACTTTTGTTTGGAGAAGTAATCAACTAAATATTCTAAAGCCTAAATATTTCTAAGCCATCACTGTCTACATATGACCCCTTTCTTCTTGAAAATAAGTATAAAAGATATGGCCTGCTTTCATTTATTCTGAGTTCCCAAAGACTAGAACTGGTACCCAAAGCTCTCTCCTTTTTGGCCCAAAAGAAACAAACAAACTCTACTTTGAAGACTTAGATATTAATTTCTATGAAGAAAACAGAAGTACAAAAGAAAAAGACTCCAGTGTTTTATGTTGCGGTAAATTTTTAACCCAATTTACCAAATCAATGAATTCACAACTCAATTAATTGGTATAAAGATAGTCGCCTAGACTGGGCAGATCTGCCACTACACTACTCTATTCCCATCTATTAGATCCCACATGACTTGCGATTTCTCCAAGCCACATGCTTCAACTCCATCTTCCTTCCACCTCGTCCTCCCTCCCCTCCCCCCTCAAAACCCCTACCCCCTCTCCTGCCAGAAACTTTTCAGCTTCACCTTCCCTCCTGCTGCCCAATCATCAGCCTTAGCCTTTATTTGAAAAGTTAAGATGGGGAGAAGGTTCACAGGGCACCTGTATATGTGATTTGCAGTACTTTCCAGGAGAGGAGAATTAGCATCAAAATACAAGACCAGGGCTATCAACAACAGTTTTAAAACTCCTTTCCCTTATTTTTGAATTACAGTTCCTCGCTGCTTTGCCTTATAATTTTTCAGCCATTTGATTACAAATGGTTTCCTCTCTTCCCATGCAGCTCTTCTGTGCTGGTGTTCACCTTTCAGTTTCCCTGAGCATTTTATAATCATCACATCTCCACCAACAATGCTGACTAAATGATATCCCATTTTCTGGAACCAACTATTTACATAGCCACTATTCCCCAGGGGATTCCAACTGTGTGTCTTGTAGACATCTTTCTATAAGCAGTAATACTTTAAGGTCTCTTGCCCCATCAATTCCTATACACTTGTCCCTGAAGTCACACTCCCCCAGCCTCAGAGCCCAGTCCTGGTGCCCACTTACTGAGGAGCTGTCAGTTGACTCACTCTGTTTCTGACATTTCTGTTTCTTCTTCTTCTTTTTCCTCTCTTTCTTCACTTTTTTTGAATGTTTGTCCTTTTTCTTCTTTTTCTTCTCAGAATGTTCCTAATAATTTTGAACAAGTACAGAGGAAATTTAATCTTACCTAATTTTAACAGGAAGAGACTTTGAATATGAAGGAAAATCCATGTTCCAAGAGACTTTACATCTTTCATGAAAAGAAGTGAAAATTATGACTCTACATACACTTAGAAAAATATAAAATTCTCCAAAACATCTTAATATACTTTCTATAAGATAAGCACTACTAGCCGGGTGATGGTGGTGCACGTCTTTAATCCCAGCACTTGGGAGGCAGAGGCAGGCGGATTTCTGAGTTCAAGGCCAGCCTGGTCTACAGAGTGAGTTCCAGGACAGCCAGGGATACACAGAGAAACCCAGTCTCGAAAAAACAAGAACAAAAACAAAAAACAAAAAAAACAACAACAACAAAAAAAAACCAACAACAACAAAAAAAAAAAGATAAGCACTACTAATCAATGAAGTAGCTCAGATTTCTTAAAAAGAAAATATATGAGGAAAGTTTTGGTTACATTATTTGTATATGACCAATATTGTAAAATAAATACAGATATATACATACAACCAGTTGTCAATACATATTAAGCATTTAGAAATTCCTAACAAATATTAATATTCTCAATTTAATATCAATAAAAAATAGTGAGATGGGCACATAACCTCAACTAAATCTTCCTATAAAGTGTATACAGATCAAAATATCATAGTATACTCTATAAATGTAAATTAACATCTGTTAATTTAAAAAAAAAAAAACCCTGCAGTGTGGGGCACATGCCAGAAGGCAAGCTGCTGCTGATTTGTAAAAAATAGAAAAAAGAAGGCTTGATGGGGAAAAAAGACATAAAGTGTAAAACATTGTCCTTTCAGACCTAGAAGCTTCCTAAAAATAGACCACAGATTTTTAACTAAATCTACCAGGCAACACAAATAACAAAAGCTTTTCATATCATGGTCAAGACAGACATTTTGTTGATAGAAGAGATAAACTTCAATAATGCAAACTATCTCATAGTAAAGATGTTACTAATAACTTGAGTTCAATCCTCAGAACCCACAAAGTAGGAGAGAACTCAGGCAACTTGTCCTCTGACCTTAACATATATAACATCATGCATACAGCCACAAAGGCACATAGACAGACAGACAGACACGCAGAAGAAACGTAAAGGAAAAAGTTATTCCTAATATTAACTTGAATAGTATTTTGTTTTTGTCTTTTAAGACATAAGGCCTTTAATCCCAGCACTTGGAAGGTAGACAGGCAGGCAGATCTCTGTGTGTTTGCAGTCTGCCTCCTCTACATAACAAGTGCCAGGCCAGCCAGGGCTACATAGACACCCTTCCTCAAACTGCCAAAAACAACACCACAAATCACATCACTGTATTTAGGCATGTCTGTTAATATTCACCTGTGAGAACTGTTCAATTCGCTCATTCACATCAGGTAGCATCCATGTGTCCTCACCTCGAAGTTGCTTAAGTTCTTTACTCCTTTGTTCTTTTTCAAAATTATGTTTGGCCTACAACAAAAGAATGCAAAAGACAAACTGACAATTGATACAACTGCTTTTCAAGTACAAAACCAAAAACTGCTAGCACTTTCATATAAAGATTCCTAAGTCAGTGAATGGTCTATTGTTACCAAAAAATTTGATTCTACTACTGCAGAAACAATTTGAAAATAAAATAATTAAAGGGCAGAAAGTCAGTGTCCAAATGAACAAAATCAGAAATGAAAAGGGAGACATAACAACAGAAACTGAAGAAATTCAAAAAACCATCAGTCTACTACAAAACCCTATACTCAACAAAACTGGAAATTTAAATGAAATGGATGATTTTCTAGATAAATACCAAGTACCACAGTTAAATCATGACCAAATAAACTAGCTAAATAGACTTCCAAAAAAGACCTAATACCAATACTTCTCAAAATCTTCCACAAAATAAAAACAGAAAGACTACTACCTAATTCATTCTATGAAGCCACAGTTAAACTCTGATACCTAAGCCACACAAAGACCCAACAAAGAGAACTTCAGATCAATTTTGCTTATAAATGTTGATGCAAAAATACTCAATAAAATTCTTGCAAACAAAATCCAACACATCAAAATGATCATTCAATCTACAATCAAGTAAACTTCATCCCAGAGATGCAGGGATGATTCAATATAAGTAAATCTATCAACATAATTCACTAATATAAGCAAATTCAAAGGAAAAAAAATCACATGATCATCTCTTTAGATGCTTAGAAAGCATTTGACAAAATAAAGTACCACTTCATGTTAAGTCTTTAAATGAACAGGAATTCAAGACACATACCTAAACATAACAAAAGCTATACATAAAAAATTAACAGTCAATATCAAATTAAATGGAGGGAACTTGAAGCAATCCCACTAAAATTGGAGAGAAGAAGTGGATGCCCATTCTCTCCCTATTTATTCAACATAGTACTTGAAGTTCTAGCAAGAGCAATTAGACAACAAAAGGAGGTCAAAGGGATACAAACCGGAAAGGAAGAAATCAAGGTTTCATTATTTGCAGATGATATGATAATATACATAATCGACCCCAAAAATTCTGCCAGAGAACTTCTACACCTGATAAACAACTTCAGCAAAGTGGCTGGATATAAAATTAACTCAAACAAATCAGTAGACTTTCTCTACACAATGAATAAATGGGCTGAGAAAAAAATTAAGGAAACAACACCCTTCACAATTGTCACAAATAATATAAAGTATCTTCAAGTAACTCTAACCAAGCAAGAGAAAGATCTGTATGACAAGAACTTCAGCTGTCTGAAGAAAGAAATTGAAGACAACCTCAGAAGAAGGAAAGATCTCTCATGACCATGGATCAATAGGATTAACATAGTAAAAATGGCCACCTCACCAAAAGCAATCTACAGATTCAATGCATTCCCTATCAAAATTTCTACACAATTCTTCAAAGACATGAAAAGAGTAATTCTCAACTTCATATGGGAAAACAAAAAACCCAGGATAGTAAAAACTATTCTCAACAATAAATGAACTTCTAAGGAAATCACCAGCCCTGACCTTAAGCCATACTACAGATCAATACTGATGAAAACTGCATGGCATTGGTATAGAGACAGGCAGATAGATGGAACAGAATTGAAGACCCAGAAATAAACCCACACACCTATGGTCACTTGATCTTTAACAAAGAAGTCAAAAACATACAGTGGAAAAAAGACACCATTTTCAACAAATGGTGCTGGTTTAACTGGAAGTGTGCATGTAAAAGAATGAAAATTGATCTATTTTTATCTCCTTGTACAAAGCTCAATTCCAAATGGATCAAGGACCTCCAAACAAAACCAGATATGGTGACTCTAATAGAAGAGAAAGTGGTAAAGAGCCTGGAACACACCAGCACAGGGGAAATTTTTCTAAACAAAACACCAATGGCTCAGGCTCTAAGATCAACATTGACAAATAGGACCTCATGAAACTGAAGAGCTTCTGTAAGGAAAAGGACACTGACAATAGGACAAATGGGCAATCTACAGATTGGGAAATGATCTTTACCAACCCTACCTTCAATAGGGGGCTAATAACCAAGATATACAAAGAACTCTAGAAGTTAAGACTTCAGAAAACGAAGTAACCCAATTAAAAAATGGAGTAAAAAGCTAAACAAAGAATTTTCAACTGAGGAAATGACTGAGAAGCACCTAAAGGAATGTTCAACTTCCTTAGTCATCAGGAAGATGCAAATCAAAATGACCCTGAGATTCCACCTTACACCAATCAGCATGGCTAAGATCAAAAACTCAGGTGACAGCACATGCTGGCGAGAATGTGGAGAAAGAGGAACACTCCTCTACTGCTGGTGGGATTGCAAGCTGGTACCACTTTGGAAATTAATCTGGTGGTTTCTCAGAAAATGGGAAATAGCTCTACCTGAAGACCCAGCTACACCACTCCTGGGTGTATACCCAAAAGATGCTCCAGCACATAACAAGGACATATGCTCCACTATGTTCATAGCAGCCTTACTTCTAATAGGCAGAAGCTGAAAACAACCCAGATGTCCCTCAACAGAAGAATGAATACAGAAAATGTGGTACATTTACACAATGGAATACTACCCAGCTATTAAAATGACAACTTCACAAACTTTGTAGGCAAATGGATGGAACTAGAAAATATAATCCTGAGTGAGACCCAAAAGAACATACATGGTATGTACTTACTGATAAGGTGGATACTAGCCCAAATGCTCAGAATACCCATGATACAACCCACAGACCATATGAAGCTTAACAAGAAGCAGAGTGTAGTGTGGATGCTTAAAACCCACTTAGAAGGGGAAACAAAATAATTACAGGAGGCAGAGGGAGGGAGGGTCCAGGGTGGAAAAGGGGAGGGGAAGGAAAGAAGGGAGTGGCAGAGGCAGGACCAGGTATGGGAAGAGAAAGGAGAGAAGTCCATAGGCCAAGGAGAAGGAACAGAAATAAGTACCAGACAGTGGTGGCGCAAGCCTTTAATCCCAGCACTTAGGAGGCAGAGGCAGGCAGATTTCTGAGTTCAAGGCCAGCCTGGTCTACAGAGTGAGTTCCAGGACAGCCAGGGCTACACAGAGAAACCCTGTCTCGAAAAACCAAAAAAAAAAAAAAAAAAAAAAAAAAAAAAAAAGAAAGAAAGAAAAAAGAAAAGAAAAGAAATAAGTACCAGTGGGGGTGGGGAACTTGGAGAAGCAGTAGAAAGTCCCCAACACCAGAGGCTCCCAGGACCCAACAGGGATGACATTAGACAAAATACCCAACAGCAGGGAGATAGAATCTGAAGAGACCACCTCCAGTAGATAGACATGGCCCCCATTGGAGGAATGGGGCTACCCCCCTCCATCTATAAAATTTTAACTCAGAATTGTCCATATCTAAAGGAAGTATCAGGACAAGAGTGGAGCAGAGGCTGAAGGAAAGGCCCTTCCAGAGACCTCCCACTGTAGGATCCACTTCATCCACAGACACCAAACCCCGACACTATTGCTAATGCCAAGATGTGCTTGCAGACAGGAGCCCGGTATGGCTGTCCTCTGAGTGGCTCTGCCAGCACCTAAGACAGATGCAGATACTCACAACTAACCATGGGCCTGAGCCTGGGGACCCCAATGGAAGAGTTAGGGGGATAAAGGAGCAGAAGGGGATTGCAACTCCATAGGAAGAAAACAGTATCAATTAACCAGACCCCTCAGAGCTCCCAGGGATTAACCCACCAACCAAAGAATATACATTGGCCAGTCCATGACTCCCACTACATATGTAACAGAGGAGTGCCTCATCTGGCATCAGTGGGAGGGGAGGCACTTAGTCCTGTTGAGGCATGATGCCCCAGAAAAGGGTGATGCTAGAGGGGTGAGGCAGGAGTGGGTGTATGGGAAGGGAAGCACCCTCTTAGAGGCAAAGGGGAGGGGTAGGAGTGGGAGGGTTTGTGGAGAGGAGACTGGGAAGGGGAATAACTTTTGAAATATAAACAAATGATTAATAAAAAAATTATCAATACTTTCCTTTGGGACTACCAATCTTCAGTAAATCTGGGTACAAACCACACACAGTATCCACTCCAGGACCAACATGTCCTCTTTTCTCCCTGTCTCAAATAGGACTGAATCACTTTAACCTTCATCATCCCTGCAGTTAGCTCTTTAGACTTTCGCAAAAGTTATAAAGCTGACTTTTTTCCATGTCTCCCACACAGACAGTACCTGTACCCCAATACAATTGACTCAGAAAAAGTTACCCTATTAAAAAGAAAGAACCATATGGCTAATTTCTAGTCAGCAGTCAACAATAGTAATAATACAATAGAAGTTTTTTCTGCTTTCTCATCCATCTCTCAAATTCCAAAGCTGACTTTGGTCCTTATCAAACTGTATGTAGATTTGTATAAAATTCTTCACAGCTTACAAAGAGTTTCTTCCAAAAACTGTTTAAAATATCAGACAGACAGTCATGATGAGCATTCATTATATCTATTTTGAAATCAGCCAATATTCATGATGGTTCATCTGACCAAGACTAACTGCTCATCCATCCCCTTAAAATGTGACTGAAGCCATTACTCATTCTTCCTATTTCTTTTCTACTCTTTATATGCATTTAAACTTATTTAAAATTTTTTTATCATAAAAAAAGCAAAACATAGTCAAGGAACATTCCGTTGTTCAACTACAAATTCATCTTTTTCACTGTCACAATCAGGAATAACTTGAAAGATAATTCAATAATTTACTTTTTCCGTTTTTTATAAATTCCGTACATTTCAATGTTAATGAGAATTCTGTTTCCCAAACCTGGGGTGGGGAGAGCACATATTCTGAGTCTCTTATGCTAAAAAGTGTTTCAATCAGTAAAGGCTAGCCTAAGCCTGGAGTTGAAAGGAGACGCACGGAGGAATCACCAATGTATTCAAATGTGTCCTTCTTCCCAATAAGCTCGAGCAATGACTCATGCTTCGACTTAACTGGTAAGAAGAGTCCTCAGAAGTGACACTGGACAGAGAACCTGAGCAATCCAGGCGGCGGAAATGTCAAGAATAAGTGGCTTAAAAGCTAAGGAAATTGGAAGGAAACCAATCAATCTCTCTGCAGAGAGAAGCGGAGCCCGTCAGTACATTTAAGAGACAACTGCCTTGGGAAGAGACCAAAATCAGGCAAGGTGAGACATCGAAGTGACGAGAGGAGCGGGTGGATTACCTCCCAGTATTTTCAAGTCCTACAACTTTAAATAACATTCCGAGACCCTAAGATTTAAAAAACGAAAGCATTTAAAGATAGATACTAAAGATAGATACTAAAGATAGAACTAAAGATAGATACTCTCGGAAAGCGATTACCTAGCATGCAAAAGCCCTCAGTACAACCCGAGTTTTTAAAAAGAAGAAAGAAAATTCTCCAAAGCCGGGATACCTGGCGTAAGACCTCGGCCCTGGATATACGGGTCTGTTCTTTTCGTTCTTCGATACTGCTAGCACTTTCAAATCTTACACCGAACGCCGCCATAGTTGTCACCGTCGTAAAGCAAGGGCGCCTCAGGAAACCTCGGTTTACGTCTGTCGTAATTTAGAAAAACAAATCTGGATTTCAGAATAGTAGCCAGAGGGCGTTACTATGCCAACAGAGCAGGCGCAGATCGAATGTTTCTCCTGTGACAAGCGGAACCTTGATAACCTGCTGGAGAATTGACCTTTCAGTTGTACTAGATTCGCTAAGCGCTGAGGTAATATCAGCATGCGTTATTATGCTCCCTGCGCTATATTATCTCATTTCTCACTAGAACTCTTAAAAATACTCCAGTAAGCTACATCTAAGCCTCCCCCTTCCTGCCTGACTTCATGATGGTGCATCAACTTGGTGCATGAAACCGACCAGAAAGTCAGAACATGGAGGAAAAAGGAAAAAAAAAAAAAAGTAATTCTTTAAAAAAAAAAAAAAAAAAGTATTTTTCGTTGATGGGTGTCTTGAAATATATTTAAAACTGACGTAGAGAGGTGAGTAACTGTTCTTGCAAAGGACCTAAGACCAGATCCAGGAACTCTCAGGGATTATCAAAACCATCTTTGGCTCCATTTCCAGGAGCTCACTGCAACTACATGATGCATTTACATACAGGGAGACATAACAATTATAAAAATTTTTTTTTAAATTATTTGGAGGTTGAGACTTGGTGTTGCACAAGCCTGAGTGCAGGAAGAGTCCTCATCACCCAGAGGAAAGATGTCTTGGTTGTGAGATTATCTCTCATAAAGAGAAAACAGTGACCTCTGTTGTATTTATTACATCCTGCATAATTAAGTCTCTGTATCAAAAGGCTAGTCCTCATCTGTGCTTCATTTGATTACCCCACTAGGATGATAATGGGGAAACTGAAATAAGCCATTTCTCTCTCCTTTTGCCCACATCAATTCAGCAAATTTAAAATGACAAACTTCAATGGTTACAGCCCTTTCCCCTCCCAGAAAAGCTGTTCTTTTATTTGATTCATTATGTTTTGGAGGCAGCTCTCCAGTTTGTGCATCTGATGCAAGGGTGGCCAGCCAATTCAGAGTTGATAAGAAGGGCTGCTGTACCTGCCCACTCAGTAACCAAAGGCATTCAAAAGGACTTGCCATGAAATATTACTAGCCACTCTGATAGTTTTCGAAAACCTTGCTTCTTAGTAGGAAGAGCTTTGAAAATTCATTTTATTTTTGAGAAGCAATACTAATGAGCCTTTATACCAAAAAGAGTCACAGGAAATGAAAATGTCAAGAAACAAAAAAACAAATTTTGATACTTTCTCTCTTATCTTCTCATCCCAAGATACAGTGGTGATGAGAGGCCAGACTTATATTGTTATAGCTAAGGTAGAGTAAACAGTCATACCATGGCTAATAGTGAGGAGCTGACTGTTTCCCTATTCATTCTACAGGGCCTGTCCTGCTCCATCTGTGTAAAGAAAAACACAGGTAAGGCCTAAGCCCTGCTAGACATTAAAATGTCCTCTGTGAGGGCAGTCTCAGACATGCTAAAATCTGGCCTTCTGGTGAGTCTAGAGATGCGTCGTGTCATGAGTCAGCCTTTCACTGTGCTTTCACTGCCTTTTCTGCCTGAACTCTCCTACCTTCACTCTCTTTCATCCTCCTGTTGTTTCCCCTCCTGCTGCCTTCCTTTCATTGTTGGGCTCCAGTCATAAGAGCCTGCTTCCAGCTTTCATTCCCATCTAAGGCCTATGTTTGTCATTGATATCCCAGGTCAAACAAACATCCCTTTCCCCAATAACAAAATCTAATGTATCCATCTTCCCACTACTCCCCAGATATTACCAACTCACGATGTAATGCTATCATAGCTCTATATCTCTAGCTGAAGTTTTCTTGACTGCCCATTTGCTTGCTTGTTTTCTGGGTAATCTCCTGGATACCTACCACATATGACTTCAAGAACTTGGGAGAATCATTAAATATATAGGAAAAATGAATTCATCTATAAATTTTATTATTTATAATTTTAAACCAGTCCTTTTCATATTCATAGTAATTCTTGAAAGAACTAAAAAGTTACCATATAGAATCTATACTTTTAAAAATAGTCTGGGAATGAAGAGATGGCTCAGTAAAAGTACTGTTTACGTGGAGGTCCCACTTTGAGTTTCTGGCACCTACATGACAGGCCACAGTCATATGTAACTCCAGTTCCAGTTGATCAGATGCACTCTTCTGGTCTTTGTGGGTACTGTTTGCATATGTTGTATGTAAAGGCAAAATACTCATACACATGAAAGAAAAATCAATTAATCAAAAAGTTTTTAATAGATTCATCATCCTTACCAAATTAGATAACCTGTTTGAAAATAATTATTCATATGAAATGGCATTATGGAGCGATTAGGTTAAATTTCATCATCATATATAAAGCAACTGTCAAGATCAGTTAAGATTATCCACAAAACTGCCCATACAATAAAGGCATATGAGTTTGTGAAAACAATCATGCATAGTAACATACGTAAATTAACATTCAATGTATATAGGACATGCAATTATTTCACCAGAGAGAGAAGAAAAGAGAGGCAGAAGGAAAGAAAGGTAGGCAGACAGACAGACAGACAGACAGACACAGACACACAGTGTCTTTCTTTGAGGCTGAAACATATCCTATGAGGATGACCTATGTCATCCTAGTTATATGTCCTAGCTCACATATGACAATCTAATTTATATCAGTTTCCTGGTGATTATCAACTGTTTCTCATTTAGCTTTAGAAAGGGTCACCGTTTAGATCATTAATCATATAACCACTCTAATATTAATCCTATTCCAAATCCTCTTCAACATATAGTTGGTTGCCTTTAAGGGTAGGACAAGAGCCAAGAAAGACCAAGAGTCTTTTCTGACAATATGCTGTAGCCAGTAACAGAGATTTGAAAATCTGTTCCCAGCCACTGAATCTGTGATAATTTCAGAAATATTAGTGAGGCATTAAGTGCACAGGTTCAAAAGCAAAATTTGCCAGACTAAGTAACTCTGCCATTTATTTAGTCATGCCACTTTAAATTATCTGCTTCATTTGGTTTCTTAAATGTAATGTGGTTAACAGCACTGCATGTTCCAACTTCTGTGAGAGTAGAATGACCCAAAGCATGTGGGGCTTCCAAATTATATGCTAAATGCAAATCAAGGACAACAATTATCAGACATTGGTATTATCTCCAAGTCAATGACCTGATTGTATGTCCTAGTCACCTTTGCCAAATCGATATAACCTAGAGTCATCTTAGGGGGAAGCCTTGATTGACAGATTCTCTAGATCAGTTTGACGTGTGGGCATGAGATGGGAAGAGCTACATTGGCTGTTATTTGATTCAGGAAAGACCAGTTCACTTTTGATGTCACCATTCTTTTTCCAGGGGGTCTCAAACTATATAACAAGTATGAGCAAGTGAGCCATTAAGCAAACAAGCAAGATTCCTCCTGTTTTCTGCTTTAAGTTCCTGCCCTGACTTTCTTCAATGATGGACTATGACCTGGAAGTGTAAAGCAGATGAATCCTTTCCTCTTCTTAGCTGCTTTTGGTCATAGTCTTTGTTATAGCACTAGAAATAAATTAGAACACCATGCTAAACTACCTTTCTTCTCTTCAATCTTTATTCCATAAGAGCCTTCTACAATGATTACATTTTTGTTACAAATCATTCTAACTGATGACACTCTACATAGAAATTTTCGGGAAAACTCCAAAGAGCCATTTTATCCAAATAAAATGGTAATTTAAACATAATTAATAATTAAAATTAAATAGAGTGTATTATAAATAAGGCTGCTATGAACATGGTGGAGAATGTGTCCTTGTTATATATTGGAGAATCTTTTACCCAGGAGTGGTATAGCTGGATCCTCAGGTAATACTCAGTCCAGTTTTCTGAGGAACCACCAGGCTGATCTCTAGAGTGGATGTACCAGCTTACAATCCCACCAACAATGGAGGAGTGTTCCACTTTCTCCACATCCTCACCAGCATCTGCTGTCACCTGAGTTTTTGATCTTAGCCATCCTGACTGGTGTGAGGGGAATCTCAGGGTTGATTTGATTTGCATTTTGCTGATGACTAAGGATGTTGAACATCTCTTTAGGTGCTTCTCAGCCATTCAATATTCCTCAGTGAGAATTCTATGTTAGCTCTGTATTCTATTTTGTAATAGGGTTATTTGATTCTTTGGAATCTAACTTCTTGAGTTCTTTGTATATACTGGATATTAGTCCTCTATTGGATATAGAATTGGTAAAGATCTTTTCTCAATCTGTTGGTTGCTATTTTCTCCTTATTTATAATAGCCAGAAGCTGGAAAGAAACCAGATGTCTTTCAACAGAGGAGTGGATACAGAAAATGTAGTACATTTACACAATGGAGTACTACTTAGCTATTAAAAACAATGAATTCATGAAATTCTTAGGCAGATGGATGGAACTAGAAAATATCATCCTGAGTGACATAACCAATCACAAAAGAAAATACATGGTATACACTCACTGATAAGTTGATATTAGCCCAAAAGTTCAGAATACCCAAGATACAATTCACAGACCACATGAAGCCTAAGAAGAAGAAAGGCCAAAGAGTGGGTGCTTTGGTCCTTCTTAGAAGGGGGAACAAAATACTCATGGGAGTAATATGGAGACAAAGTGTGGAGTAGAGACTGAAGGAAAGGCCATCCAGAGACTGCCCCACCTGGGGATCTGTCCCATTTACAGTCAGCAAAAGCAGATACTATTATGGATACCAAGAAGTACATGCCACCAAGAGCTTAATATTACTGTCTTCTGAGAGGTTCTGCCAGAGCCTGATAAATATACAGGCCGATGCTCACAGCCAGCCATTGGACTGAGTATGGGATCCCCCAATGGAGGAGTTAGAGAAAAGACTGAAGGAGCTGGAGGGGTTTGCAACCTCACAGGAAGAACAACAATATCAACCAACCAGATCCCCCAGAGCTCTCTGGTAATTTAAACATAATTAATAATTAAAAATAAATAGAGGGTATTATAAATAAGGCTGCTATGAACATGGTGGAGAATGTGTCCTTGTTATATATTGGAGAATCTTTTACCCAGGAGTGGTATAGCTGGGTCCTCAGGTAATACTTGGTCCAATTTCCTGAGGAGACACCAGGCTGATCTAAAGGGACTAAACCACACTAAAGAGTACACGTGGAGGGATCCATGGCTCCAGCTGCATATATAGCAGAGGTTGGCCTTGTCAGTCATCAGGAGGAGGAGAGGCCCTTGATCCTGTAAAGGCTTGTTGTCCCAGTGTAGGGGAATTGGAGGGCCAAGAGGTGGGAGTGGATGGATGGGTGGGGGAACACTCTCATAGAAGCAGGGGTATAGGATAGGAGGTTTCCAGGAGATGACTGGGAAATGGGATAACATTTGAAATGTAAATAAAGAAAGGCAGAGCCAGGTGGATTTCTGAGTTCAATGCCAGCCTGGTCTACAGAGTGAGTTCCAGGACAGCCAGGGCTATACAGAGAAGCCCTGTCTCGAAAAACCAAAAAATAAATATAAAAAAAATAAGTAGAGGGAACATATCTTTTTGGCCAATAGATGTTGCAGCATTTTCTCTGTCCAATCATATTAGGGCAGTGACAGGTCTGTGATTGGACAGGAATAGAGATGTGGAGCTAGAAGTTTAGGAGAGAGGAGGTTGGAGGTCAGCAGAGTAGAAGCAGGGTGAAATCATCATGGAGGCGATGAACAGGAGGACAGTCTAGACGCCACTTGGTTTTCAACAGCCACAAGTAGTTAAGGTTTTCACAAGGTTAGAATAATTGGGTTAAAACATTGTCTTTATCATTTGGCTCTGAAATTATTGTATTGGCATCTTGTAAATTGTGATCTTATTGATATATAAACCTGATTGGATAATTAAGCCTTAGGAGTCATGTTTCTACCAGGTAACTAGGTGCTAGATGACTGATTGCTGCGTGCATGGGGCGTTGCATGTAAGCAAGATGATCTTGCTAGCTGGGAGAGGATAGCAGCACCCCGCTGGGACATAGTGATGTGGCCAGCCAGTACTAGAACTAGAGCGTGGTCCGGCAGGCCAGGAGAGTTTGTGGGAGAGTTTTATTAATATTTTCCACAACAAGTAGAGATCATAGCTCTTGTGCCCAAGAACATTTTCTCTCCAATGGTGACAGTTAATTATTCAAAATTACATCTGTTGTTTAAAAAAAAAAAAAAAAAAAACAGCAATTGGTTGACCAAATGTCTGCTGTGTCAATGCAAAGCTCTGCCTTCTCAGATGAAACTAGTGTGCTATCTTTATATTTTTCATCCAGTAAGCACGAACATCACTCGTAGCATTTCTCACTTCAGATGGCCTTTGAAGGAACTCATTTGTTGGAGATATTTCACATCTTTTTTCTCGAGGCTAGACTGACATTTTTTTTGCCAAGTGCAATATTCTAAGGCCACCTGAAAGACAGAATTCTATACCTACATTAGAAAAAAACCACTTGCTTCTACATGAAAAAAAAAAATCTTAGGTTCTAAAAATAAGATTCAATTTTGCAATTTGGAAAGCCAAAGATCTGAAGATTTTTGTGTTCCTACAGTAGAATCTGCAAATTAGCATACATTTTTGTCCATAGGCAAAGTAGGTTGACAAGTCATGATTTTCATATCTGAACTTTATGTAGTTAAGAAACTATGTCAGTCTATTTCTCTGGGTCTTATTTCTCTTAATAGGTTTTCCTGGTTCAAACTAGAAAAACCTCACAGATTGACACATTAGTTCATTTTCCATATTTTTCCACAAAATATTTTAAGTTTTGTAGATCAAGTTGTCTTAATGGCAGATGCTCAGCCTTGCTGGTTCATGCCAGCTCCTGGATGGTGTTGAGTAGAGGAATGTAAGGGAAGGGGCTGGTACTATGGTCTAGTTCCTTAATTGGTTCTTGATTTGTCAATAAAGAAGTCCAGGAACCAATTGCTGGGCAGATGGGACAAGAGGGACTTTCTGATCCCAAGAGGAAAAGGGATGCAGGGAAAGAGAGAAGGGCCTTTTTGGCCATGCCTTAAAATGAGAAGAAAGCAGAAGTTATGCAAAGTCTTAGGGCAGCTAGTGACTGCAGCCTCCACTATGGGTAGGGGCCAAGGAGGTTGGTGTGGGCTAGTTGATACAAGCCACTAACGTTTAGGGCAGAAGGAGAAACAGAGATAATAATTGATGAGGGCATGCCTTTCCAGGCAGGAGATTCTGCATCCAGCAATTGTGCCTAGCTGACAAGTTCTAAAATAATACAGCTGTCTGTGTGTCTGTTATCTGCAGTTCCTAGGGTCTTGGGAGTGGGCTGGTAATGCAACCCCTCCTGGAGCAAAGGTAGGAAGAGAGAGAGGCTGGGTTGGGGCTGGCCGCAGCTGATCCTGGAGCCGAACTGAAGCAAAGACAGTTAGAAAAGGAAGCTGGGTTGGAACTGATTGCGATCAATCCTGGAGCTAAACCAGGTGGGACAAAAGGGAGCTGGGAGAGGTTGGTAGCCCACCCACAGTCCCTGGAAAAGTGTGTTCATAATACTACACACAACAGAAGAACGGGGTTGATTGAGTGAGCATTTACTTAGACTCCACAAATTAAGCTGCAGGTTTATTTTCCTGTAAGACAGGGTTTCATGTGTCCCTGACTGGTCTGAAATTATATATGAGGGTGAGGATGTTCTTCAACTTTGTGATCCTCTATCTAGTCTCTACTCTCAAATGTTAGAATTGCAGGAGCGTACCACCATGCCCATTTTTATGCCGTGCTGGGTGTAGACCATGTCTTCAGTTGTAGAGTGCTAGGCAAGCACTCTATCAACTAAGTTTTCCCAGCCCTGGAAAATAATTTTTCTTCTCTGAAGGTGCTCATGTCTGTACATACGAAATATTTTCACAGAAGTTGTAAATGTGCCTAAGATTAAAAAATTGTGTTGAATGCATTATGAAGTGGTCAGTATTTCAACTGGAAAAAAATCACATCTAGGTAATTTTCATGTTTATATATTGATAAAATTGTGGTCAGTTTTCAGCATTCCAAACAAAAGAGGAATGGACTCGGCAAATCTAAGAGTGATGATAGTTCATTGAAAACTGCTATGAGCACATTTCTCATTCTGGGTCTTAGGGTAAAATATATGGATTACCGTCTTTGTTATAAATGAAGATGGATAAATTAGTTGAAAAATCTCACAAATATTCATATATTTCATGTGATTAATGTTACTAACTCATGGAAATAAATCACATTGTCTTTCAATGCCATTTTTGTAACTTAAAAAAATTGTGTTCTGAATAGACTTTTTTCTTAATATTACTTGGGTTATTACTGTCATCAACTACTACTTATCTCCATATAATATTTATTTTATAACTGCTGCCTATTGTCTACAATAAACCAATTTTATGAAAGATGTAATTTATTGTATAAAGAATACAAGAACATCCTGTAGAAAATCAAGTCAGTCAATAAACTGTGCTATTATAGCCTCAAAACAAATGTTGGGGAAAAAACATAATCAATGTACCTAGTTTATTACATAGAAAGGTCTAGGATGATATAAGAATGTTGCAAAAATTTATTTTTTTATAAATCTTCAAGAAGATGTAATTAAAAGTCTTTTCTTTTTATTGATTTTTTTTCTCCTCCTGATCACTTGTATCTTAGCAGGTAACCAATTATGACTTAAAAGTCTAATTGTTGATAAATAATTAAGAAACAGGCAAACATATTAATATCTACTCTCTACCACCATATTATTCTAAATGCAAGTGATTTGCTTGAAGTTTTTGACAAAAGACGTAATGCCGTTATTTGTAAACTTTATTGTTCTAAAAAGACAGTTATGTTCTGTAGATATGTAAGTAGAAGTTATTTTATATAAAAAAAGACCCCCATAAGCACATATATTTGAATGTTTAGTCATTAAAAAACTGGAGATGTTTGAAAGGACTAGAAGGAATAGGAGTGGCTTTGTTGGAGGAAGTGTGTCACTGGGGATGAACTCTGAGGTTTCAAAAACCTACGACAGATCTAGTTCCTCTCTGCCTGGAGATCAGGATGTATCTCTCAGCTACTACCCCAGTGCTGTGCATTCAACCATATTCCCTGTCTTGATGATAGTAGACTAACCCTTTGAAACTGTGGGCTGCCCTCCAATAAAATGTTCATGGTATCTCTTCCATAGCACTAGAACAGTGACTAAAATAATACATATCAAGAATGTTATGTGGTGCCCCGTGTCCCCTCCCTGTCCTGGATTCCACTTCCCCTCCGCTAGCGCCACAGCGGCAACCTCCAGGTCCGCGCCGCCCTCGGAGCCCATGGCCCAGACGCACTGGGTGCTAGGGGCGTTGCTCCGGAGTTAAGGCTGCAACTGCAGCAGCGCCGCCCTCGGAGCCCGTGGCCCAGACGCGCTGGGTGCTAGGGGCGTTGCTCCGGAGTTAAGGCTGCAACTGCAGCAGCTGCCAGCGGACCCGCGCCGTCTGCCTGCCCCTCTACTCCGCCTCCAGCACCTTCCGGTCGGGAGTCTCTGGGCGCTGCCGTCTGCTGCTGCTCATCCGGGCGCCGGGGCCGAGGCTTCGCAGACCTGGGGCCTGCAGCTCGGACCTGCGGCTGCCGGGAGACTAGCGGGTCGCGTCCCTGTCTGGTCATCCTCCGCCTCGTCCTACTCAGCCCTGTGCGCCTCACTGCTTCTGTGATCGCTGGCGGCCGCCGCAGGTCCGGCGAGGGGTTACAGCCAGGAGTCCAAAACTACCTACCTGGAAGACCTCCCACTACTACCTGAGTACGAATTGAGCCCATCCAAGCTAGGAGAAAAGGTGAATGATGTTTATCTCATTCGAGCTCAGGGGCTGCCTTGGTCCTGCACTGTAGAAGATGTTCATAACTTCTCAGACTGTAGAATCCGAAACAGTGACAATGGAATACATTTCCTCCTAAATAGAGATGGGAGATGGAGGGGCGATCCCTTAATGAAGATGGAGTATGAGCAGAATGTGCAGAAGGCCTTAGAAAAGCACCAGATGTACATGGGGCAGCGGTATGCCAAAGTGTATGAAATAAACGAAGAAGATGTGGATGCTTTAATGAAGAGCCTGCAGGTCAAGCCTTCGCCTGTCTGTGCTCAGTGATGGTGTGGTCCCTCTGAGAGGACTTTCTTACAGCTGCAATGAAAAGGACATTGTGGACTTCTTTGCAGAACTGAACACAGTAACTATTATTTTGTGATGGGCTTTAGAGGGAGAAGAAAAACGGGAAGCCTGTGTACAGTTTGAAGTACCAGAAACAGCCAACCAAGCGCTTCCAAAGCACAGGCAAAAAAATGGTAACAGATACATAGAGATATTTCCAAGCAGAAGGAATGAAGTTTGAACACACGTTGGATCCCATAAAGGAAAGAAAATGGCATCTTCTCCTACTACTAAATATATAGCTGAACCAGAAGTAGTATTTGAGGAACATGAATGAAGTAAATGGGAATATTCGGCCTATGACAGCTTTTGAAAGTGATAAAGAGATAGAATTGCCTAAGAAGAGATGTCAGAAAAACTTCCAGAGGCTGTTGATTTTGTAACTATGCCTTCCCTGCATTTTGTCCACGTGAGAGGATTGCCTTTCCAAGCCAATGCCCAAGACATTATAAATTTCTTTGCTCCACTGAAGCCTGTAAGAATCACCAGGGAATACAGCTCCAGTGGGAAGGCCCCTGGAGAAGATGACGTGCACTTTGATACCCATGAGGATACTGTTGCAGCCGTGCTTAAGGATCGGCCCCATGTTCAACATAGGTATATTAAGCTGTTCCTAATTTCATGTCTTAAAGGAAAATAAGACTTCAACAGAAAATAAGGATGAAACAGGGGGCATCTCATTTGCACGTCTCTCTGAGACGTGGGGTAGATAAAGAGGTCCAGTTGATTGGCCACAACTGCTGGAGAAAGGATTTGTGCATTTTAGTGCAGTAAATAGACCGAGAAAGATTCGGTTTGGGGTTATGAAATAAGCTACAAATTTAAAATTCTGTTTAAATAGGATGTGATTGAGAAAGTCTGGTCTATGTGATCATAGAGGATATATTACAGATGTAAGATGATGTTTCCATCCACTGCTGCTCCTTAGATCCTTACTCTCGCTTGTTGTTGCCTAGGATTGAGAGCTCTGATATGAAACTCATGGAATAAATAATGGTTTATTTTTACCAAACACTCACTAAAGCAACAGAAGGTTTTAGAACTGTAATAAGCCAGTCTGATTTGGTCAAATACTTTTTCATTTTATCTGTATTTGATTACTTAGGGATACGAGTTTTAAAAAATAGCAAATCACAGGTTAGTGAGTTTAAGTGATCACTCGACAGTTGTGTCTTTAGAAACACTTTGCCTCCCTAAGTCTTGACCTGAAGGCATTTGACGTTGGTGCCTGTCTGTCTGTGTTGGTGCCTGTCTGTCTGTGTTGGTGCCTGTCTGTCTGTGTCTTGGAAGTCTAGGCTTCCTTTCCTTTCCTTTCTTCTTTTCTTTTCTTTCTTTCCTTTTATCTTTTTTCTTTTCTTTTCTTTTCTTTTCTTTCTTTCTTTTTTTTTTCTTGGACAAATCTTATGGCTATTAGGTTTGAAATCATAATGTGACATATCAAAACAGTTCAGACTGGTAAGGACATTAATAGCTTCACTTGAATTGAACCAGCTAGATAGGGAAAAACAATCTAAGTCTCCCCATTTGCTTTTCCATTGGGATAGCCATCCCATAGTTTTGAACAAGTAGGGGTGCCTTGCTTAAATAAAACTAGCATCTAATGTATAATTAAATGAAGTGTCTATGGATAGAGCTGTATTTCTGTCACATTGTGGCAGCACCTTCTGCTTTAATACTAAATAGCTTGTTATTTAAATATTGGACAAAATGGCTGGCTTCAAAAATAGTCATTAATAAACTTAATTTTATGTTTAAAAAAAAGAGAGAGAATGTTGTTGTGTAACTAGAATCACAGATTTTTTCATTTCTTAAGGAAACCTTCACTCATATGTGTAAAATTTGGGGGGAGAGAGATCCAAACACTACAGCGTCCAAGGCTCTATGTCTAGTTTAAAGTAGAACACAGGGTCAATTTTCTTTTCTAATGCTAAATTTGTTTTCTTGTTTCAAATCTACATTTCATTCTGTCTCTATGGAATCCAACAGCTATAGTTTCAACAATAGCTATAAAGAGATGACAAATTGTTATTTACAAGATTCATTAGTAGGAATTAGAAGTTACTCATAGAGTTTAGTTAAGGACAAAGATCTTTAGGTTTTATACAACTCACTTTGACAGCATTGCAGAAAATCAGAGAAGTGTGAGGCAAGAGAAAATCACACAGCATGTTTGGGAGCAGTTGTCAGAAGTACTTGGAAAACCAAGAAACATGGAGTCATAATGAACAGTGCAAGGCACAATCAATTCATAACCTGAAATTCTGAAGTGAAGACTGTATTGCTACAGCATTTAGGGGAGGCAGTAATCAATAAAGCATGAGGGGTCATAGAGGCGACCTTTAAATAACTAGATATGAAAGCAGGCCTTCTAGGAGGCTTTATTAGCTATCATTGCTTGCTGCTAAGTAAAACATAACATAAAAAAATGTATGCATTGGATTAAAGTATAGATCAAGAATCTAAAAACAAGTTTGTTCCTTGTCACTAAAAAAGAAATAGTGAAATAATTTACTGAAATGGTATTTACTTAGAGTAGCCTACAAAAAGAGAAAATAGTTAAAAATATATTTTGGTAGTTAATTTAGCTGCATCCTGGGTAAAAGGGGAGGTTATTAATTTACTCCAAAAATTAGCCCACACCTAAAATCATAGCTATATAAGAACCATAACATGGCTGGATTTCTTAATAATTCTTCAAGATGCATTTGTTTTCTATATTGTATGAAAAGATGAACTGAAATGGGGTATAGTAAAAACCATCATTCCAGTCTCTAAGGAAATACACACCTGCAGTACGAAAGGATATAATCTCTGCAACCTTTTCAAGCATGTGACCTTGTCTTCACCTTACTCCTTCCATTAGTGGCTTCTGGATGTCCTTACTTTAGTAATCTCGGACACTCCATAGATCAGAAAATCCGTGCAAACTGTAAGTATTTCCACTCCAATTATGTATCTTAGAACTGAGGAGATAACTACAATATGGATTGAGGAATCCACTACACCTACTGTGAGATGGAACTGAGCTAAATTCCATTGATGACTATCCTTCTCAAGCCTCTAATTACAGATGGTGACATTTTTGAGTTTAAAATGATTCCTAGTTAAAAGCCAGTGTCTAGTTATGGCCAAATGTCTGATTATGTCTCTTTCTCTAATCCAGTTACCCTGCCTGAAAGTCATACTTTTCCAAGAATGTGAGACAAAGATTAAGAGGGTAGGTTTTTAGGCAGAGTAGTGGGCTCCTTCCTAAAAGAAACCAAGCCTTGACTTCATTCAAAGAATCTTGCGTCTGATTCAACTCTAGGAGCTATGTCACCTGTTTTGGTAATTCAAGTTAATCTTGATTAGAATCCTGCTTCATAGAAGTCAAGTATAAATTTACCATATTCTCATCAAATTATACTCTTAGGGCGTCATCATCATCTAGAAAATATGAACTAGTATTCAAGGATACTGGTGCTTCTGATGCTAATTGTTGCTACATATAATACTGTAAACATAAGCATAGGAAGGTCATACCTGTTAACTTTGTGGAAACTGATAAACGGACATTTCACACATAGGCTTGCATCAAAAGTGTTACATATTCACAAGCCCTCTATAACTTACTTATGGACCACAGGTGAAGAGGGCCTTCCTGCTCGAACATAGTTCTCTCCCCTCACATTATCATTTTAGAGCGTTTTATGTGCTTTCTTTTTTTTTTATGGAATGCTTCATAAATTTAAGCATCATCCTTGCACAGGGGCTATACTAATCTTCACTGTATTGTTTCAATTTTAGTATGTGTGCTGCCGAGTCCAGTTTTATTTGCTAAAAAGCTCCAATTTCCTTTCTGGAGACCGAAAGCAAGAATAAACACTCATTTTTTTCCTGGTTTCTGTTTTAATCAATTATTTTATTTATTTACATCGCAAATGTTGCCCCCTTCCTAATTCCCCCTCCCAGAGTTCTTCACTCTGTGTCCCCTCTCCTTCACCTCTGAGAAGGTCTCCACCCTGGGCATCCCCCTTCTCTGGGGCATCAAATCTCTACAGGATTAGGCACATTCTCTCCCACTGGGGCCAGACAAGGCAGTCAGTCCTCTGCTACATATGTGTTGGGGGCCTTGGAACAGCCTGTGCATGCTCTTTAGTTGGTGGCTTAATCTCTGGGAGCTCTCAGGAGTCCATGACATTGTTAGTCTTCCCATGGGGCTGTGATCCCCTTCAGTTACTTCAATCATTCCCCTAACTCTTCCAAAGGAGTCCCTGGCCTCAGTCCAATGATTGGCTTTAAGTATTTCCATGTGTCTCAGTCAGCTGCTGGTAGAGCCTTTCAGAAGACAACCATTATAGGCTCCTGCAAGCACACCATAGCATCAGTAATAGTGTCAGGGTTTGTTGCCTGCCTATGGGATGGATGCCAAGTTGGGCAGGTCATTGGTTAGCCATTCCTTCAGTCTCTGCTCCATTTTTGTCTCTGCATTTCTTTTAGACAGGAACAATTCTGGGTCAAAAATTTTGAGGGTGGGTAGGTGCCCCCATCTGTCCACTGTGGGCCTTGTCTAACTACTGGAAGTGGAGTGTTTAGGTTCCATCTCTCCATTATTGGGCATTTTGGCTAAGGTCACCCACATTGAATCCTGGAAGTCTCTCACATTCCAGGACTCTGGGACTTGCTAGAGATTCTCCACCACCACTCACCCCCAGGAGCTGTATATTTCCATTCATTCTCCTGGGTTTCTCTTCTGTCTCTCTCCATACATGGTCCTCCCCTCTTTCCCATCCCATGCCCTCTCCAACCCATGTCCCTTCCTCTTTCCCTCTGCCTCCCATCATTATTTTGTTTGCCCTTCTAAGTGAGATTCAAATATCCTCACTTTGGCCTTCCCTCTTGTTTTATGACCTGTGGGGTATATCACTGGAATTCTGAACTTTTTGGCTAACACCCACTTGTCAATGAGTACATACCATGTATGTCCTTTTGGGTTAACTCACTCAGGATATTTTCTAGTTTCATCCATTTGCCCGCAAATTTCATGATGCAAATTTGATATTTGCAAAATTCACTATTCAAATTTAATAGCTGAATAGTATTCCATTGTGTAAATGAACCACATTTTCTTTACCTATTCTTCTGTTGAAGCACATCTTCAACAGATCATTTCCAGTTTCTGACTATTACCAATGATTGCTTGTTTCCCATGTCTTAATAATCAATACAACCTTCACTTGCTTCTTTTGCAACATGAAGATGAGATTTGTGGTTTGAAATGATATCTTATATTTTTCCTTTCTTTCTCCACAAGGATTTTTTTTTCTTTCACTTGTAAAGGTTTCTGGAACCTATAAATAGAGCTACATCACACATCAAGTGGGACGGCAAGAGAGCTTGGAGCAACTTTTCTTTTTTCAGAGGGCATTTGAATGTTATGCTCAGCATGTCTGGCTCTTCTTAGGTAAGCAATTCCTTTTTGTGGTTTACTGAAAATAAAGCAGCACCAGGGTCTCGTTATCCTGCTGCTTACGTGATTTGGAATCCCTGAATGTATGTGTCTGTCTCAGTGTGATGGTTGCTAGATGAGTTTGTGATCACAACTGTTGCGCTCACTGTGTTCCGTTTACTCCTGTTTTCACACACTGCTGAGCAATGAGTAGAACTTCTGCGCTTACAGCAACTGCTGTGGTTGTCTGCAGAGGCATTATCTGCAAGATTTGTTTGGGGCAGGACAACTAAAGACCTAAGCCTGTATCACAGAGGAGAAAATGGATATCAAAATTGCATTCAGACTGAAGAATGGCAGCCCTGGGGAAATAGGCTGTGGAAACCACAGAGACATTGTGGGCCCCTTGTATTCCCTCACACCATACCAATTAACCAGAAACTCTTGGCTTTAAATCCATAACCCAAAGCCTGCTGTTCTCCTTATGTCCAATGCTAACATATTCACTATCACAAACCAATACTCACTTCTCATTTGAATTATATTAAAAGCTTCCCAACTGATCCTTTTTATCCCTTTGCTGTCTAATCTTCACACTGAAGCCAGATGTTCCCTTCAAAGTGGAACTAAAGATGACACGTGTTCCAAAGAGCTTGCAATCTCAAAATGGAAACCAACAAAATTTTGGCATATCCTATATCGTCTCTGACCTTGTCTCCAACTGGAAGCATTCCTCAGTATATGGGGTTCAGGTGGGGATGGTGAAAGAGTTCAAGGACCTCTAAAAGAGGTCAAATCTAAAGATACTCAAGTTCATTGTATATAAAGTAAATTTTTAATGAACTTCAGCTTACTTACAGACACAATATAAATATGCTATGGATGTAGTAGTTACACTGTTTCATTCATGTAGTAGATGGGTTCTCTAGAGTAACATAACCAGCAGAATATATTTATTATAAAACAGGTATTTGTTAGATTGGCATATATGGTAGAAGCTGTGTAGTTTAACAATGGTCATCTGCCTACTGGAAAGGGAGAGAATCCATGAACACATGGCCGAGAATCACTCTTTCTGTTACATACACACCTCCTCCTCACAGTTCTTCACTTTGGCCCTTTACCTTAGCATTTTACACTAGATCTTCTCTCAATCTGAAATTCTGTTTCCACATATAAGTACATAACTAACTCTCCAACTTCAGTCAAATTTTCACTTAAAACTCCTCTTCTTACAGAAAACTGTCTGCACCTTTTTAGAAGCTGAAACCCACCAGCCTTCTCACTCTCTTAGCTTCCGGACCTGATCTACAGCTTTTTACTCTATGGGGAAAATATGTCACCTCAGATCATAATGTATACTTCTCAATTATGCTTATTCTTACTGCCCCTTCTACAACCCACTACTGGGCATAATATATCACTTTCTTCAATAAGAATTATGCCTGACTTGCAAAAGGAAAATCAATAAATTAACAACAAAAGAATCATAGAGATGTATTAATGAACGTCAATGCCAAATTGACTACATACACAAATACATGAGGAAAGGTAAAACTACATTGCTTCCAGGGGTATAGTTAGGGTAGGAGATAAAGATGGAACAAGCTGGCATTTATTGTCCTTTGTGTAAAAAGTATTTGAAATAGTTGTGCTGTCTCATGTAATCCATCCAATGAAACTGCAACTGAGTATCATAATTTTTCTCTTTCAAATATGTATTTGCCAAATTCTAACAGCTACTAAGTGGTAGAGTTCAGTTTCTAAAACAACTGACTTGAAAATATTGTGTTAAAAACATGTTTACCAGTCACTTTTTGTTGCAGTGAGAAAATACTAGACAAAAAGCAATTTATAGAAAGAGTTTATTTTGTCCTACTGTTCCACAGGAATGAAGAGTCCATCATGGCACCAGATTTCTATAGTAGGAAGCTAGCGATCACATCTCATCCACATCCATGAAGTGGGAAAAAGTCAGAAATCCTTAAAGGCCCCCACAATACCTCCTCCAGTAAGGCTCTACAGTGTAACCATTACATAACCTCCCCAAATAGCACCACCAACTTGGGACCAAGGAGTTAAATACACAAACCTGTGGTGGGACATTTCTCATTCAGACCACAATATTTAACAAGACAATTTTACTTCAGGTCAGACATAGCTATGAAGGTGTGTGGGAAATCAGGTTCTAAAACCTCAAAGGAGGCTCATAGGTGCCACCAGATTATGACAACTGGTATTTTAAAAATTTCAGTTAAAATTCTTCAATTATATAAACCATGGATCACATTGCCATAGTCCCAATATTGTTTCCTAATCTTTTATTTCACAGGGTTCTGATTTGAACAGGACATCCAAAAATCATAGTTTTAATGTGGTATGAAGACAGCTAATATTTTTAACTAAATTATTGTTCCTCTCATCCATGAGGTACTTTCATTAAAAAGCTGATATACAGTAAAAGAGTGAATTATGAGACACAATATAATATAGTATCTTGATAGTCTCTATTAAAACTTGAGATCCTTTCCTTATTAACTACAGAATTCTGCAGAATTATAGTCATAACTGGAAAAAAGGTATTTGCCAGTTATAGTTTATATTTTTCTTGCTTTGTAACAGTTTTTTTATGAAAAAAATGAAGAAGTTATCTACGTTAGGAGAAGCCTAGCAAGGTTTTCACACTGGCAGTTCCTACTTAATCGTCAAGAAAACTCTAGTCACAAAGGTAGAGCTAGGCAGCCTGACAGTGCTAGAAATGAGTAGTAATAAAAACCCACACACACTTCTTAACTCTATGGGTAGAAAACATACAGTAAGTTGCATTTAGGCCCTGCAGGGTCAATGGACTTATTTCTTACTATACTTTTGACTGACACCCAAGGATGCCATTTCAAAGGAGAAGAAATGATGGAAATGGTACAAGGAACAGATTTGGATTTGTCTGATTTACTTTTTTTTTTTTTTAAGACAGGGTTTCTGCCTTAGTCAGGGTTTCTATTCCTGCACAAAATATCATGACCAAGATGCAAGTTGGGGTTTATTCAGCTTACACTCCAAACTGCTGTTCATCACCAAAGGAGTTCAGGACTGAAACTCAAGCAGGTCAGGAAGCAGGAGCAGATGCAGAGGCCATGGAAGGATTTTACTTACTGGCTTGCTTCCCCTGGTTTGCTCAGCCTGCTCTCTTATAGAACGCAAGGCTACCAGCCCAGGGATGGCACCACCCACAATAGGCCCTCCAGCCTTGATCACTAATTGAGAAAATGCCTTACAGCTGGATCTCATGGAGGCATTTCCTCAAGGGAGGCTTCTTTCTCTGTGATAACTCCAGCTTGTGTCAACTTGACACACAAAACCAGCCAGTACAGTTTCACTATGTAAACCTAGCCAGTTTTGAACTCTGGGACTCAGACTTCGGAGCAGAGGAGACTCATTCCTGCCTTTAAGTTTATTTCTAAAATATTCAAGAATAAGGAAATATTAAAATTAGCCTAAGGAGTCAATGTACATTTCAAGAAATTTTCTTCTTCTAATCAGTCAACATAGCTAACTTGTTTACTTGGAAACTTAAACTCACAAGCACAATATTCAAAATTTAATATAGGAACAGCTGAAAATATTATATCTCTCTTTTTTTGAAATGTATTTGGCTGAACATGATGGGACAGGCCTTCAATTCCAGCACGTGACAAAGATAGGCCAGATTCTGTGGGCTCAAGAACAGCCTGTTCAATTTAGCTAGTTCCAGGACAGTCAAGACTACAAAGTAAAACCCTTTCTCTAAAAAAGGTATTTAGTTGTATGAGTATTTGTGCGCATGTGTGTGTGTGTGTGTGTGTGTGTGTGTGTGTGTGTATTTGCGTACTTAGGAACACATGCACAAGCATAAGTGGGTATATAGGCCCTGGGGACTGAACTCAGGGTTGGTGACACATTCCTGTACCAATGAAGTCATTTCACTGGTCTACATGTTCCTTTAATACAGTGGTTCTCAACCTTCCTAATGCTGTGGACCCTTTAATGCTGTAGTGACCCCGACCATAAATTTATTTTTGTTGCTACTTCATAACTATAATTTTGCTACAATTATGAATCATAATGTAAATATTTATTATTTCCAATGGTCTTAAGGGTAGTTTCACCCCCAAAGGGGTCATGACACACAGGTTGAGAACTGCTGCTTTAATATATAACCAGCATTTTATGTTTTCATATATATATATATACATATATATATATATATATATATATATATATATATATATAACTTCACTTAGGCCTGCTATGGTGGTACATGTAATCCCAGAACTGGAAAGGTGAAAGTAGGAGAATCAGGTATTCAAGATGATCCTTGGCTACAAAGCAAGATTGAAGTCAACCTGGACTATAGGAGATATTCTCTCAAAAAAACAAAATGAAACAAAACAAAATTATATATGCAAATAGAATTTTAAAGACTCCTACTACAGTTAAAAATGTTAATTATAAACATTTTTAAAAGAACATGATTGTTTTAAAAACATTTACAGGTTACTTTTAATTAATTTTTTTTTAATTGAAGCAATTACAAAAATCACAAAAAGTTCCCCCTGGTCAACTCAGTCTGGGTAAATAAATATCCATCAATTTTACTAATACTTTCCAAGAACATGCTTTTGGTTTCACTGACTAGATGAAAATGCAACCCTGAATTGGGACAAACTATGAACAAGGAACACCCAATTGTGACTGCAAGAACAAAGTTTGGTTTCACTGAAAACATTTTAACTTTTGCAATTTAACTGTTAAAAGGAACTATTAGAGTTGTTTTAAGAGCTTAGACCAATAGATCAGGAATAGTGATTTCTGGTAATAAGTTACTCAGGATTAGTAGTTATTTCAGCCATTAAAAAGCAATCTTTTGGTTATAGGTTAATATCCTTCTATACTCTTTACATGTCATTTATGGTCACCACGAACACAATAGTTACTTATTTGTTTGCTTTTAATAGCCATCCCTTCTTGAAGGTAAGCTCTCTAGAAATAGGTCTTCATTCTTGTTTTCTGCTGGTGTGTATATGTTTGTGGTAATTGGTATTAAATCTAGAGCCTCAATGGCCAACAAAGGTTCTTCAACTTATCTACACCCCAACCTCTTTTACTTGTTTACAACTCCACTCCTAGTATTTAATACTAATCAGTATAGGGTGTGTGTTTAATGAATATCTGTTGAATTAAATTTCTATTAATTTCTGAGAATCTTTTGGCTAAAGTGTTTCTGGGCAGGCATCTAGAATGTAATAGAAAGATGAAGTGAGAAAGTATGAGTTTTTGGAACAAACAATTTCAGATAAAACTTCAGATACTTTCTTATTGTTCAGGAGTATTCTCACTTCATTAAAAGCTCACATAATTGCTTCATTATGACTCTACATAAGTTAGGAGCTATAAAAAGATTTTAACACAAAAGCTTATATTCAAATGCTATATATACACTTACACAAACATCACAGACTTTTCACAAGTTAATGTCAAACACCATACTTAAAAGGCATGTAAGAGGAACCTACGTTTATCAAGTCAGATGATGGAAATAGAATGTTTCCTAAGTATCTCTGTTCTCAGTTCTCCTTTGTAACATCCCCCAAATTTCATTATTTAAAGAGGAAATTTAGTTTCCTTTTCAAAAACAGATCTGTATTTTGTTCTTTACACATGATATGTTCAGATAAATGATCAGACCTTTTGAAGAACAACACACCAATTCCCTTGATCATAATAGCTCTGTAGAATGCTAACACCACCCACAGCCTGGCAGGAAGCTTCCAACTCTCCATCACAGAAAACATGGTAATAACGATGAAACACAGGACTTGGGTCAGGACATCCTGCTACCTCACATGGTTCAACAGCTTTGTCTTTACCAGGGTTTCCTTTGAGGTGCCAGGGAACCAGCACATCTTGGGAATGAAAACAGGTCCTATTTGTATGAATAGGAAGCTCAGAATTAGGAACTTTCCTTGACTTATACTCTTCTTCTTTGGTGTGATTACTGGAGTGGACAGACAATGCTGGGTCTTCACTGACTCCCTCAGGCATTTGATTTACTAGCAGTTCTTCCATGGATGTGGCACTGTTTAGCTTATCTTTATCTCCTTGGCTAATTCTGTTTCCTTTAAGATACTTGGACTTCTGATTTTTATATTCTTGTTCCATTGCCCAGACATAAATGAGGGCCTGCCCACCAGGTCTCAGGAGACGGGCAAGTTCTTGGAGAGCTTCCACTCTGCGCGCCTAAAAAAAAAAAACAAAACAAAAAAAACAAAGCAAAACAAAACAAACAAACAAAACCAAAGAAACAAAAAGAACTCCAATAAAATGAAATGACTCTAATTTATCAAACCCAGAGGAGATAGAGAGAAGAAGTGGGGAAACCTAATTAAATGTTTCCTGGTTTGCTGGTACTCAAAACTGTACATAAAATAGCTGGCTAAGGCACGGGTAAGCAAGTCTGCAGGCTGGACCTGAATGAATTTTAATTCACAGTGAGAGGGAATAAAATACAAGCAGAAAACAGAAAATTGAGTGGCCTAAGGACACCAGGCTTTTAATATAGAGAAGTCAAAGCAGTTGAAATTCAGGGGTCAAAAATCAGAGATGAAGGAATTTTAAGAAAATGCCTCCAAAGGCTACATGCAAAGTCCTCTAAAGCCATCTTCCAGTTCCTACACTGCATGAACACTGGGTGAAGTTCCAGGAAACTCAGCAGAGGAGCAGCTGGCAAGTTAGAAAGCAAAGCAGAGGTGTCAGCAATCAAGCAATGTTGAAGAGACAAAAGATGACATTAAGGTCTACAAGGTACAATGACTCAGATAGAAACAAAGCTTATCTTGAGGCCTTAGGGAGGGACTGAACTAAGCAACTATAAACTAACACCAATAAAATAGAAAGCCCATCCTTAAAGAGTTAAAATGATCAGCTTATATTTACTTGTTGGTCTTAATTTACTCCTCTTTGGAAGAGGACAGAAGAATTCACACCATTTAATAAAATGTTCAGAATTCAATGATGTTAATATTAATAATAATAATAATAATAATAATGAGGAGGAGGAGGAGGAGAAGGAGAAGGAGAAGGAGAAGAAGAAGAAGAAGAAGAAGAAGAAGAAGAAGAAGAAGAAGAAGAAGAAGAAGAAGAAGAAGAAGGAGAAGAAGAAGAAGAAGAAGAAGAAGAAGAAGAAGAAGAAGAAGAAGAAGAAGAAGAAGAAGAAGAAGAAGAAGAAGAAGAAGAAGAATTATTCATGACCAAAGCTCCAAAAGCAAAGGGAAAGGACAGACTATAAAACTAAACCCTCAAGACAGAAGAGAGTGCCAGGTGTCCACCTCTATCATTTTACATCTTGCACCCTTTTAGCAAAGGGTCCCCTGAACCTAGAATATCTATTTCCTGCTAGATGATAAGGCAATAACTCCAGCAGTCCTATTCCAGCAGTCCTATCTTTGTCATGCTCACCACTGGGGTTACAGGTGTTGTTGACAACCATGGCCAGCTTTTGTGTACATACTAGGACCTGAACTCTGCTCCTTATGCTTGCAGAGAAAGTGCTCTGAACTACTGAGTCACTTCTCTAGTTCCAGGAATATTTTAGTATATATAAAAGAAAAGATGTTTACTGCAAAGAGAGGACAGAGAGAGAGAGAGAGAGAGAGAGAGAGAGAGAGAGAGAGATGGATTTAATAAGATTCTTTCTCCTTTTCATTAGAAAAATGAAAAACTTATTTAATCCTGGAGAACAATTTTCAAAGTTATTTTGATTCTTTGTAACCATCACTTTCAGAAATATAAGAAAGGAAGCAAAGAAAATACTTGTTTGTTTTAGAAAGGCTTCTTGTCAAAGTCTGTATTCGATTGCTCAGTTTTTACAGGGAGAAAAGGAGATATCTATTATTTTCATTAGATTCTTTCACACGACCAATTAACCACTGAGTATGGCCTCTGTGCAGAGATACTCTGCTCACTATTATCTATCTTTTTTATAAAATACATAAAATTAGGTATCACAACTTTGCAAATATATACAGTTTTCAACATTGCAACTGTTTCAATATTTGAGAATTGAATTCAGATTCTGAGTAGGCTCCATTATCATTCCATCACTCAAGTGGTTTAGTTTCTATGTGGACTAAAACCGATATAGCATATTTAGCAATGCAAGTAATTATTGGTCTATTAAATTGTTTTTTAAGTTTCTCATATTTCTTCAGTAGATTTACTACTTGCTACAGTTTCTATTAATTCATATAAAAAACAAATGATGTACTACTTTAAAGTAATACTGGATTTATACAACTATTTCCATTTTAATGCTTTGTAGTTATTTCCCACTATTTCTGTATATGAGACAAAGTTTAGCTAATCAAAATTAAATATACCAACTCTGTTATGTCATAGAAAAAGCACAGCTATATTCAGTGTAATTAAGAATTAAACACTGTATATTTTGGGCTAGGGAGATGGCTTAGTGGGTAAACACTATTGTCAATGCCTGATGACCTGAATCAATTCCCAGAACCCATTTGGTGGAGAAGACACAGTCTCACAGTTGTTTTATGACATACACTCAATATTTGTGGCAAATGCACCGTCACATCAGTATGTATATACACACATACACACACACACACACACACACACACACACACACACACGCATGCACAGACAACACATGAATAAATGCAAGTTAAAAATTTTATATTTCATCATTTCAATTATTTTATAATGACTTATAAATGGGTATACTAAAGCAACTATTAACATGTGTCTGGTTATGAATAAAACAAGAAAAGACTTATTTTCCATTAAAAACACCCTTAAAGACTTTAACATAACTAGAACTAATATGTCCAAAAAAGATAGGAAAAAACTTGAAATAAGAAAAAATAAGTTCTAGAATCATCAAAAACAACACAGGAATTTAACATTATATTACATATATCTACACAGAGAATTATTGAGCTAGCATTCAAGCCAGAATAAATTACCTAGAATGAAGCAGAGGTGAAAAAAAAAAGGCTGCAAAACAGCAAATATAGAAAACATTATCAATTTAGGATTCAAAATATACTAATATACTCAAAATAATATTTTTTTAAAAAGGAGAGTCCAATGTCACAAAATATAAGAGGACATGCTGTCAATGTAACAATAAATAAAAATGACAAAAAGAATTCTTTAAGCAAAAGAAAGCTAGTCTTTCAGACCACATGAAGCTCAAGAAGAAAGAAAACCAAAGTGTGAATGCTTCAGTCCTGCTTAGAAGGGGGAACAAAATACTCACAGGAGGAAATACAAAGTGTGGAGCAGAGACTGAAGGAAAGGCCATCTAAAGACTGCCCCACCAGGAGATCCATCCTATATACAGTCACCAAACCCAGACAGTATTGTGGATGCCAACAAGTGCTTGCTGACAGGAGCCTGATATAGTTGTCTTCTGAGAGGATCTGCCAGTGCCTGACAAATATAGAGGCCGATGCTCACAGCCAACCATTGGACTGAGCAGTCTCCAATGGAGGAGTTAGAGAAAGGACTGAAGGAACTGAAGGGGTTTGAAACCCTATAGGAAGAATAACAGTATCAACCAACCAGACTCACCAAAGCTCCCAGGGACTAAACCAGCAACCAGAGTACACATGGAGGGACCTATGGCTCCAGCTGCATATGGATGCAGAGGATGGCCTAGTCGGTCATCAGTGGGAGGAGAGGCCCTTGGTCCTGTGAAAGCTCAATACCCCAGTGTAGAGGAATGCCAGGGAGCGGAGGCAGGATTGGGTGGGTGGGTGGGGGAGCACCCTTCAAGAAGCAGGGGGAAGGGGGAAGCAATAGGGAGTTTCCAGCCAGGCGGTGGTGGCGCACACCTTTAGTCCCAGCACTTGGGAGGCAGAGGCAGGAGGATTTCTGAGTTCGAGGCCAGCCTGGTCTTCAGAGTGAGTTCCAGGACAGCCTGGGCTATACAGAGAAACCTTGTCTGGGGGGGAGGGGGGGGAAGGGAGTTTCCAGAGGGGAAATTAGGAATGGGGATAACATTTGAAATGTAAATAAAGAAAATATCCAATAAAAAAAAGTAGATATTGGCCACCTATGGTAAATATTAAAAATAACCAAAGACTATCCAGAAAGCTAAGGGAGGAGGGAAAACTACATTAAAGCTATAGAGCAAGCAATCAAAAAGAATTGTTATCGATTTTTGTTACTGTGGTAAAATGTCCAAGAAAAACATTATATATAAATGGAGATTTATTTTGGTTCACAGACTTTCAGATTCCAGTCCATATCCTTTTAGCTTCTTGTTTCTAGGGCTACTATTGGGCAGAACATCTCAGAAAGGAACATCCTGGCAGAGCTGCTTATCTGATGGCAGCAAGTAGCAGAGGGAAAGAAAGGGGCCCAGGATTGAAAGCCGCTCTATTACTGAGCTCTTTTCTTTAAATCAGGCCCCACCTCTTAATAGTGCATACAACATAAAATAGTCAATGAATTGGCCCACTGATGGAATTAGTACCCTTGTGACCCAATCACCTCTAACAGAGCCACAAGTTTGAGGCCAAGACTTCAGCAATGAGCTCGTTTTATTTTTTTTATTTTTGGAGGATACGTCATGTTGAAACCATGACAAAAATAGCAAAATAAAAGAAAATGAAGAAAGGAAAGGCTTATTTTCACACACACACACGCGCGCGCACGCGCGCGCGCACACACACACACACACACACACACACACACACACTTACTTTTCCAGTCATCTTACTTACAAACTCGTACAGAGGGAAAAGCAACACTCACTGAAGTTGCAAAGTGGTGAATGACAGCAATAGAGATGCAAGCATCACAAGACCCACTTCTGACAGGAACAGCCAATGCATCGCAGACTAAGGCTTGGAACTGCCTCTCTCTACAAATGTCCACAAGGTTCCGGCTACGATCACACCCAATCTGTGATTAAAAAAAAAAAATTACAACATTTGGTTTATATATTCCAAGAAGTTTATTTCATTCCTTAGACTAATCACACCAGGTACATATTCATAAGGAAACAACATTACAAGTCATAACAGTTAGTAAAATGTCATGACTATAGCCACAAAAATCAATTATCACCCCACCCCCAAAAGTGGAGGTCATATACAGTGGCACGAATCATTCATCCTAGCATATGGGAGGCAGTGGCAGGCAAGCCCAGCCAGTATTAAACAGTAAAACCCTGTTTATTTTTGTTGGTGGTGGGTTTTTAGTTGGTTTGTTTTGTTTTGTTTTACTGCTGGTAAAGATTATTTCAGTTTTTGAAACTATTGAACCTTTTTTCTGTTAAACATCTGATGTGGGTGCTGTGGCTCCTGGGTAGGGCCCAGGAGACGTAGAGGGAAGCTTTTTTTTTTTTTTTGGTTTTTCGAGACAGGGTTTCTCTGAGTAGCCCTGGCTGTCCTGGAACTCACTTTGTAGACCAGGCTGGCCTCGAACTCAGAAATCCACTTGCCTCTGCCTCCCAAGTGCTGGGATTAAAGGCGTGCGCCACCACGGCCCGGCAAGAGGGAAGCTTCTATACCACTCTAATAGTAGGAGGGCCTATGTCAGCTGGCATATCACATGACACAATACCGAGAATCCTAGCAAACAAGTGGAACCTCAGAATGGTGCCAAAATAGGGTGGTGGCAGCTTTCCCTGTCTTTAAGGAGGACCCTTTGGGTACTGGCAGCCTGGAACTTCTCCATAGTGCCAGAGGGATGGTTTGCCATCCAGAGCTCATGTTGATTTCCCATTAGTCCAAAGGCTGTATAAAAAGGCTTGCTGCTGTGCAATACAGTAGATAATTGATACTGGTTTCTGGAGTTTGCTTCCCAGGTGACTCCACTTCCCTCTTCCCCTCCTTGATCCCAGATCCACACCCTACCCTTACAAAAGAACAAAGTGCTAAGTTAATAGTTTGTAAAAATTATGCTTGTTTAAACCTAAGGGAATGGTACCATTGAAGGCAGCAAGCAGAGCAAACATATCCACTTCCCCAAGCAGGTAAAGCCTAATGAGCCAGCCCCATAATAATCATTTCGATCATGTGTAAAATTTGCAAGGGCTTCATTTTCAGTATAGCTTTGTTGTTTTTGTATAAGCTTTCCTGTTTAGTAACATACAAACAACCAAATATTTATGCACCACAGTGAATATGAATGCACATGTATATGTACATGCACATCTATACACATATAACTGTTATGTGCACATGTTATGTGTACATAACTATGAATGACATAAAAGAGACCCAAAAAGTGGTAACCCACCATTAATAATTATTCTAGACATTTTTTCTTAACCCAATCCAATAATGAGCAATGCTTTTCTCTCTGTAAGAATGTGTAATTAAAGTGGCAGATTCAATCCAACAATGGTGGCCAGTTTGAGCTCATATTTCCTCATTTATTTTTTCATTATAATAAACACTGGTTCTTAAGGCTCTTGCAGTTCTGCTGGAAATAAAGAATACAGATTTTCTTATCAAAACAATTCTTGGTTGAGCTAAATCACAATGCCATCTTTGTTATATTTAATATGTGTACTCAGTTACCAACTGGTATTAAATGATGTCTATATTTGACCCTTAGAGCTGCTTTAATTTATGAACTTGGATAAAGGTTCCCAACTAGCAAACTTTCCTTGGTATAATTCCATAGGGGATGTCCCAGTGGGCTATTAATAACAGGACCAGAATCACTCCTAACTCTCCTCTTTGTTCAAGATCCATGCCTGGCTGATCACATTCATTTCTTTTCATTTATATTCTATACAACTCAGCCAGTTAAGCCCAAACTCAGAGTCAAAACTCCAGTCAAATAATATACACTAAGTTTGATGTTGACTACATTTCCCTACAACTGAATTCAGTTCAAAAATAAGAAGTGCCAGGTAGTGGTAGTGCACGCCTGTAATCCCAGCACTTGGGAGGCAAAGGCAGTTGGATTTCTGAGTTTGAGGCCAGCCTGGTCCAGAGTTCCAGGACAGCCAGGGATATACAAAGAAGCCCTGCCTCAAGAAACCAAAAAAACAAAAAAAAAACAAAAAACATATATACATATATATATGCATATATATACATATATATGTATATATATATAGAGAGAGAGAGGGAGAGAGAGAGAGACATATATATATGAAGAAGGAGGAGGAGGAGGAGGAGGGGAAGGACAAAGAAGGGGAGGAGGAGGAGGGGAAAGAGGAGGAGGGGAAGGAGGAGGAGGGGAAGGAGTAGGAGAAGAAGAAGAAGAAGAAGAAGAAGAAGAAGAAGAAGAAGAAGAAGAAGAAGAAGGAGAAGAAGAAGAACTGCTGCAGCAGCAGCAGCTGCTGCCATAAGTATGCCTAGTTATGACTGACAGCTGAATCTTACTAAAAGCTAACAGGAAGAAATCCAATCTGACTGAGAAACAAAACTTTAAATGTCAGGCTCAAGTTATTCAGAAGAAAGTTGCTAAGAATCACAAAGAAAATCAGAACAGCATCCATGCAAAATCAGAGGAAATGTCCCTCTCTGGCAAGATGCTTTTGACAGTTTGGACATAGTACTGCTTCTCATCAACAAGAAAGAATAGGCATTGTGACACACAAATCCCACTGATAGTGGCCAAAGTCTGGGAGTGTTCCACACATCATAGTTCAATATTTTTTCTCTTCCTTTTATAAACACCAAGAATAGTATCACATTTTTGAAGTTCTTCATAATTCAGCATAATGTCTAAAACAGAGCAGAAAGATGGCCTATTTATAAGAAAACCATGAACTCAAGAACACTTGTACAGCTACATGTTTCATTGTGTTGGATGGATATCAAGGACATAAACATTCATATTAGGTTTAAAAATACTTTCTTTAATTTTCCCTATTTGTGTATATGTTATGTGTGTGATGTGTTTATGTTTTTGCTCGGGCATGTTGGCATGAAGATGTGTGCACACGTGTGAAGATCAGAGGACAACCCCAGGTGTTAGTCTTTTCATTCCAACTTGCTTAATTCAGAGTCTCTTGCTTACTGCTCTTTACACCGGGCTAGTTGGCCCACCACCTTCTAAGAATTCTCCTGTCTTTACTGCCCATCTCATTGGAGGAGAGAGTGGATTACAGACACCTGTTACCTGCTATCTGTTATTTTATGCAGGTTCTGAGGATTTCAGTTCAGCTCCTTTTCCTTGTAGTCAAGCACTTGTATGATGCACTGCACCATCTCCCCAACTGTATCTTCAAGATTTTTAAAAATTTCAAAGAAAAATTAAACAAACCAAAACCCTAAATACATGACTCTGGAAGTATAAGTAAAACATAAAAAAAAAATCATTAAACTAAAGTTCCATTTTCTACTGTTAAACTATCAAATACATAACTTTTAAAGCAGGAAAATAACTGATGATTACCTTGGCAAGTAAGAAAGGAAAAGAAAAACAACAAAAAGGGAAGGAAGTACACGCAGCAGCATGCAGAGTGGACTGTGGAGAATAACCCCCAAACCACCTCACAGCGACAGCCGTGTGAAAAAACTCTGCCCTTACATAATGTTGTTGGCAGTGTAGACTTTAATTATCATGATAAAAATATTCACAGCCTTTGCTTAATAATCAGTCTTCTAAAATGTGTTTTACAAAGTAACACACGGGTGCTGGAGAAAAGGTCAGAGGTTAAGAGCACTGGCTGTTGTTACAGAAGACCCAAATTCAATTCCCAGCACCTGGGATGGCAGCTTACAACTGTCTGTAACTACTCTTCCAGGAGATCAACACCCTCATACAGGCGTATGCAGTCGAAACACCAATGTACATAAAATAAAAATAAATAAATTATTTTTTAAGTAACACAAAGTGTAGAAAAAACTAGTCCTGCTAAGACCCTGTTTTGAACTTTCCCAGGCAGATTCTTTTTAAAATATTTTGAGTTAGTCATATCTCTATAGTAGAGATAATGAAATTTAATGGCAAAGAAAATAATTTGTCCAGAATAGACCATAGATTTAAAAACCTGGTCTTCCAACAAAATAACCATGGAAGGAGTTGCAGAGACTAACTATGGAGCAGAGACTGAAGGAAGGACAATCCAGCCTGAAATAGCTGTCTCCTGAGAGGCTCTGACAGTACCTAATACAGAAGTAGAGGCTCATAGCCATCCATTGAACTGAGTACAGGGTCCACAATAAAGGAGTTAAAGAAAGGACTGAAGGAGCTGAAGGGTTTGCAGCCCCTTAAAACTAACAACAATATGAACTAACTAGTACCCTCAGAGCTCCCAGGGACGAAACAATCAACCAAGGAGTACACATGGTGGGACTGATGGCTCTGGCAGCCATATGTATAGTAGAGGATGGCCAAGTCGGTCATCAAGGGGAGGAGAGGCCCTTGGCCCTATGACGGTTCTGCTGCCCCAGTGTAGGGGAATGCCAGGGCCAGTAAACAAGAGACGGTGGGATGGTGAGCAGGGGGAGGGGAGAGGGAACAGGGATTTTTTTTCTTGTTGTTGTTTTTTGTTTGTTTTTTTTTGTTTTTGTTTTTGTTTTTGTTTTTTTGGAGGGGAAACTGGGAAAGGAGAAATCATATGACATGTAAATAAAGAAAATATCTAATAAAAAAAAAACCTGGTCTTCCTTATCCCACAAATCCATATTTTTCATTCTTGTCACAATATAATTCTTGTCTTTTAATATACATGTTTATATACAGTGAGATATTCCTATGGGTTTTTATTATAGCACACATACTCAAAACAAAATCTATCCACCTAACAAAATTCTAAGTACAAAATAGGCTATTTGTATGTGTGCACAAGCTGCTTGTACATGCTGCTAGAGGTTAAACCCAGAATCCAGAAGAACACTAAAGCACTGTGTCACTGAGCTAAGACCCCCAGCCCTGCAGTTATTTATAACAGCACTAAATGAAAAACAACCATATATATAAGAATGTCATCATACATAATTTAAAATCCAGAAACTTTAAGAGATAATTGGTGTAAAGATGAAGTTAAGTTATATGCAATATCAAATTATATAAACTACACTATAAAATATTTACAGAAAAAAACATAAATGAATATACTCATTATAAACTGGTTAATAGGGTAATAGGAAAACAGGTAGGTGAATATCCTTCAACAATATTCTGAATAGGGGCTTTGTTTTTCTTAAAAAAAAAATATATATATATATATATAAAATTTGGGCTGGAAAGATGGCTCAGCAATTAAGAATACTTGCTACTCTTGCAGAGGGCATTAGTTTGATTCCCCAGAACCAATACTTGGTGACTAATTATCTGTTACATAACTCCAATTCCTGGGGATCTAATGTCCCTTACAGGCATCTGATAAAAACAGGTTTGCACATGATGAATGTACATACACACAAGCAAAAGATTCATACATATAAAATAAGTAAATAATTTTTAAAAAGTATACACACAAAAAAAAAAGATTTTTAAAACTATGCAAAAACATTATGGCTGGAGAGAAGATTTAGTGGTTAAGAGCACATACTGAGAGAAGTGAGTTCATTTCCCAGTATCCCTATCAGACAGATGGCTCACAACCATCTGTAACTCCAGCTTCTGGTAATCCAATGGCCTCTTCTGACCTCCATGAGCACTGCATTCATATACACAAATCCACATTCAGATTCACATACACGCAAATTAATAATTTAAAGTAATAACTATTTTAAAAAAGAAAATATTCAACTGTAGAGAAATCACACTAGTAATGTAGAAAGTGCAGAGAAATACGTTAAAGAGTTAAAGAAAAGACATAATGAAATCTAGATTTGAAACCTAGCTCTAGTAGAGTACAATCTCTGGTTGGATATTGTGATTTGTCCAGCTGTGTTTATAAAAAAAAGTACTATATTTTTCACTTTTCATTGTGTCTTTATATGGTTTTATGTCAGTATGATAGATTCTGCCTTACTGAGTGGATTTGGTAGTTTTCTTTCATGTTCTATTTTGTAGAAGTTACAAAGAATTAGTATGAGATTTTCCTTAAAAATTTGATAGAATTCAGCAGTATGCTGGCTGGTTTTGTGTGTCAACTTGACACAGGCTGGAGTTATCACAGAGAAGGGAGCTTCAGTTGGGGAAGTGCCTCCATGAGACCCAGCTGTGGAGCATTTTCTCAATTAGTGATCAAGAGGGTAGGGCCCCTTGTGGGTGGTGCCATCCCTGGGCTGGAAGTCTTGGGATCTATAAGAGAGCAGGCTGAGCAAGCCAGGGGAAGCAAGCCAGTAAGAAACATCCCTCCGTGGCCTCTACATCAGCTCCTGCTTCCTGACCTGCTTGAGTTCCAGTTCTGACTTCCTCTGGTGATCAACAGCAATGTAGAAGTAAGCTGAATAAAGCCTTTCCTCCCCAACTTGCTTCTTGGTCATGATGTTTGTGCCGGAATAGAAACCCTGACTAAGACAAGCAGTGAATCTATCTGGTCTTAGGTATTTCTCCAAGAGAAAAACCTTTTTTTTAAGAAAAATTATTTTATTTATTTACATTTCAAATGCTATCCCCCTTCTCAGTCTCCTGTCTACAAGGCTCCCATAGTATCCTCTCTTCCTATTGCCTCTAAAAGAATGCTCCCCTCACCCACCCACCCATCCACTCACACCTCTCTAGTATCCCCCTTCTCTGGGGCATCAATCCTCCACTGGACCAAGCACATGCCCCCCACCCCAAGAAAGCCAGAAGAAGCAGTCCTCTGCTACATATGTAACAGGGGCTAGGTGATGTTCTTCGATTGGTTTAGTCCCTGGGAGCTCTGAGCAGTCCAGTTAGTTGTTGATACTATTGTTCTTCCTATAGGGTTGCAATCCCCTTCAGCTCAAGAGAAGCCCTTTTACAGCTTTGATCTCCTTGATTATAATGGCTCTGTAATAACTTCTTGCTCTAACTTGGTAGATGGTATGCATTTATAAGTTCTATTTCTTTTAGGCTTTCTAGCTTTTTAGAAGATCAGTTTTCATAGTAATTTCTAATAATATTCTGTACTTTATTGGAATATGTGGTGAATGATGCCATTTTAATATCAAGTTTTATAAATTTTTTATCTTCTGCATCTTTCTTTTTTTCAAATAGCATAATCTAATCTGAAACATTTTTAAAGAAGCTTTTAAGAAGTTAACACATGCAAGCATTGTGTTGTATGCCTTTAATCTTAGTACTTGGGAAGCAGAGGCAGAAAGATCTCTATAAATTCTAGGCCATTCTAATCTCCATAGCAAGTTCTAGAGCAGCCAAGGTTATATAGTGAGACTTGGTCATAACACATGGTTTCGTTTTGTTAGTTAGTTTGTTTTTGAGGTAGCCAAATTGAGATTATATGCATGTTTTTATTATAAGCCTGGTTTTATTATCTTATCTTGAATTCTAGGATGGAACTTTACATGGCACATTAAACGAAACCTATGCCTTCAATGTAAACAAATTTAATCTATAATTCACAAACTGAAATTGAACTATATACATGACAACAATTCATGAGTATCATTTTGTTGTAGATGGAAAACTATTCTTTTCATCTGCCACTGAGTGTCAGCTCTAAGTTCCCTAATTGCAGCAGTCGTGTTTCCTTTGTGTTGGTGCACAGTATCAAGGGTGGAGAAGGAAGCCAGGACTCCGAGTAATCTGAGATATTTCAATAACTTGGATATAGACCAACTCATTCATTCATTCATTCATTCATTTTCTTCCTCTCTTTCCCTTCGCTCCTTCCTTTCCCTCCCCTTTCCACCCCTAATCTTGAGAAATAAAAGTACTAGTCGTCACAGAGCAGTGGTAATAGAGATACTGTGGATAAGCCTACCACACAAAGAGAGAAAATGAAAAGGTGACTCAAAGAACAACATGATAACAAATGAAAACAGATAACTGCAGAATTGGAAATGGTTTTAGCTCTGGATCTAGCATGGTAAAGTTCATAAAGTTTAAATCTATGAGGCAATACTTTCCTTTTCTGACTATGAATGAATGAGCACTTGGGGTTAAGTCTCTGTTGTTCAGATATATGGGCTATGCTGAAGCTGGCATTCAGCAACTAATAATCAACTGTTCTTTGTATTTTGACTAGTTGTGGCTTTTTATACTAGTCTCCATCTGCTCAAAAAAAAAAAAAAAGCTTCTTTGATGAGGTACAAGAGTTACACTTATGTGTTTGGAACGAGGATATGGTGGTGTGAATATATTTGGCCCATGCAAAGTGGTACTGTGAGGAGGTATGCCCTTGTTGAAAGAAGAGGGTCACTGTTGGGGTGGGCTTTGAGGTCCTATGCTCAAGCTTTCCCCAGTGTAAAAAGGAGCCTCCTCCTGGCTGCCTACAGGAAGAGAGTCTCTTCCTGGCTGCCTTCAGATCAAGATGTAGACCTCTCAGCTCCTTCTCCAGCACCGTGTCTGCCTGGATGGTGCCATGTTTCCCACCATGGTGATAAAGGACTAAACCTCTGAAATTGTAAGGCAGCCCTAAGTAAATGTTGTCTTTGGTAAGAGTTGCCTTGGTTATGTTGTCTCTTCACAGCAACAAAACCCAAACTAAGTCACAGGACTTCCAGTGCTTCTATTTTTGTGCTCTCCTTGCAGTGGTTCCATGTCACAGTATATTACTGTTATTAAGGCCACTGCAGAAAAGTTATTACAACAGGCTAAAATTTAAGAAACATGCCCATACTTTTTTGTCTTTTAAATGTGTGTGTGTGCGCACAAGCACACACATGCATGCATGTTGGTAATTATACATGTGTGTACATTATGAAGGCCATAGACTAGCTTCAAGTGCCATTCCTCAGGAGCTGTCCATCTTGGTTTTTTGAGATAATAATCTCTCAAGGATGCCTATAGCTCACTGACTCAGGTACACTGATTAGTCATTGAGCCCTAGGGACCCTCCTGTCACTGCCTCCCCAGTACTGGGAAGAAAATCTTTTGTTGTTGTTGTTGGTTCTTTGTTTTTTTGAGACAAGGTTCCTCTGTGTAGCCCTGGCTGTCCTCAAACTTACTCTGTAGACTAGGCTGGCCTTGAACTCAGAAATTGACCTGTCTCTGCCTCCCACATGCTGGGACTAAAGCCATGCACCACCACTGCCTGGCTGGGAAGAAAATCTTGTGCCACTATACCCAGCTTTTGATGTGGGTGTTTGGGGATTGAACTCAGGTTCTCGTGCTTATGTGGAAAGCAATTTATGTACTGAGGTATCACCCCAAGACTTCTCCAGTTCTTTTTTCTGTTTCCCTAGGTATTTATGACCATTGTATTCTTTGCAATTTTCCTTGTCCTTAGATTTTACTTTCTAATGTGATCATGAATAAACTATTATGATTATCAACTATAGGTTAGAAGAGATTTTATAGAGAACTTTTCCTTATTGGGACATCCTAATAGAAGAAAGATAAAGCAAATGCATAAAGCAGAAAAACTGGAAGAGGAAAAGAAAGATTGTAAGGGCCAGAGACATCTGCTATGAGATAGCATCTTTTATATATGACAGGGAAGCTATTCCATGGAATCTCAATATCACTGCATAATCAAAACCTGAAAAATGCTAATACGAGGTAACATTCCAATGTAGATGGGCGGAAATTCACAAGGTCTACCCCGTATGAAGAATTGTGGGCAGTTAATGACTGATGAAAGAGGGAAAAGAGGGAGTCTTCTTCAGGGAGGAGCCTCTCTAATAGGTTATCCAATCTCAAGTTATTAGCCCTAAACATACACATACACACAAACATACATAAATAGAACTAAACGGATTCAGCAGACTTTATATGTGTGTGCATATATATATATACACATATATGAATATGAATATTTATTTATATATAACAATAACAGTTTAAAAAAAGAGGTCATGGAGTTTAAAAAGAGTGAAAGAAACATAGGAGAAATTGGAATCAGGAGAGGGAGGAATGAAATGATGTTAAGTACAGTACTCATGTATGCACACTCCCCTCCCCATTTGCTTTCAAATTAAAGAAAAATAGAAGTAGCACAGTTACTTGCCATATATAAGTCCTTGTTGATGCCAAGGTACTTTCCATTTCCACATCCAATGTCTGCCACTACGGAACCACTTGGCAAAGCTTTCAGGAACTCTACTATGCGTGGCCACGGGCTATGCCTTGTGCTGCTGAAGTGACTTGCAATTTCATCGTACACATTATGGACATGCTTTTGCTCGAGCTCCAGTGCTTCTTTACTGCTCTCGGGAAGGGATGGAGATGTGGCCTTCTTCTGTCTGTCGCAGACTGAGGGATAACCTATATGAAGAGAAAAAGCTCTGCATCTAGGTGTGGCAACTCATACCCACAACCCTACCATTTGAGAGTTTGAGCATCAAGACCAACAAGAATTTGAGGGTACTCTGTATTATATATTGATTTCCATATGGGCTAGGCTTACAGAGGGAAACCCCATCTCAATCAATCAGTCAATCAATCAACCCGATTAACCAATCAATCATAAACAAATTAATTCATTAAATAAGTAAAGTAATATAAACTTTTACCTTTTATACAAAATACTAGGGTATCAGATAAAAATCTATGCGTGGTACAGGGTCTAAGGGTAGTTGATAGCTGCTGAGGGAAGGGGTGTCATTTTCTTTGGTAATGTTGCCAATGATAAATAGTCCAGGCTTCAGAAAATAATTCTATACCCACGCTCAAAAAAGTAGTTCTAACTAAAGTCAATGAATCATAAAACAAAAAATGAAACAAAACAAGTAAGGGGTGGGAAGTTTTTTAGGAAGAAGGGAGTCACTTGGAGAGGACTAATGGTGAGTAACAAAGACCAAAATTAGTATGAAATTGTCACAAAAGCAAGATGAGGGGAAACAAAAAGGGAAAATGTGTTCCCTGAACAGAAAGCCCAATGATTTTAGCCTTTGACTTACGATTAACAACCATCCCCAGCAAGGAAACATTGGCGTCAGACACCTAGCTTGTCTCTCCGACCAAATTTTTAAGTAACTTAAAGCTTTAAAGCTCTAGAAGGGGAGCTTTATTTTATTTTTCTATACCTTTTAAAGCTGCCAGAGTGTGAAATTCACCCAGTACTAAACATCTTTAAAGTATCACATTTTATAAACTTATTGACACCATTAGCAAAATAAGTAAACACTCATTTTTTTTTTGCCTCACAAATCCAGCAATTTGAAGGTTTTGTTAAGAAGGATTACCATCTTCAGATATTCTTCAAGATTTATTTGTATTTTCATTTATGTATATGTGTCTCTGTTTGTATATACCATGTGGGAGTAGGGGTGCCTGTGGACCAGAATGTATCATCAGATCTTTCGGACCTGGACAGACAGTCCGATGATAATATGCGTAATGGGAAGAAGCTACAGCTGAGCCATTTCTCTACCCTGAGATAAAAGATTTTTAATTTAAAATGTTTTTAGGGTTACAGATAAATATAATAGCTACTATTGCTACTGCAAATTGAAATACTTGTGATATGAAAAGCATTCTCTGACCTTTGTGATTGCAAATTTTCATTTATAAAGTAAAAAGAATTTCTGTTGAGTCCAAGAAATACATATAGGGATCAACATACTTATGTAAACAAGTCAGAATAGCACCCTGTTTTGTTCAGTTTCTATTTCTGCACAAGTAATGATTTATTGCCTCACAACCCCAGCACTCTCTTTTCTGTCACTTTAAAAAATGAAGCATTTTCTTGGCACTCAATAATGCTAAAGAAATTTCACATATTTAATGATAAAATATAGCCTCTGCCTTTAAAGAATATAAACATCAATGAAGAAAGCTCAGAGAAGTGCTGGGAAAGCCTAAGCAGAGTACATGAGACGTCACTGGAAAAGTCATGGAAAACTCTAAGCATTGGTAGTCTTAAAGCATTTTCTTACTAGATTTATTCTGTTGCAGCACAGATGAAATTAGAGACTTACTACAATTGCAGGGCATTCGCCTCACTTTCCTAAACGTAAAGGACGTTCGCATTCCCCTCTTGCTTAAAGTCAAGTCTCCGATGTCATTGGTGATTATTCCACCTTTAAATTGCTCAGACGCTTGAATGGTATCAAATTTTCGAGGTGTAATTCTGAAGACAATAAATAACTTATTTGACATTATAGTAAGACCAATATCTTAAGAAATATAACAAAAGTTGGAATTAATATATCTTTTAGCATCTCTAACATTCTACAAACTACCAGGTACTTTGAAAAGAATTTACATATAGCAGGTTGGAATCCTGTTTTTGTTTTCTCCAAAATAAACATCAAGAGGTTTTTATCAAGTTTATTTCCTATGCTTTCATGCTTACTTCAATTTTTTCTCCCTTTCACAAAAGATCTTAATTAACATCTCAATAGTTGGTATCCTGTTTTTCTTTCTATATCAGTCTCCTCCCTATCTCTGATTACCTCTCACCTTTCCCTTCATCTCTTTCTGAAGTGTGCACACACACACATACACACCCCCACACACACAAACTCATACATACACAATCAATCAATAATGCCAACAGCAACCTTCAAAAATAATGTTGAGATTTATTTTTCTTTCTCCTAAAAATATTATGAAGAATATACAATCATCTACCAGTATTAAACATGAGTGACTTACAATTCAAACTTTCAGAAATAACTACTGTTAGCATTTAGTGGCATAATGAATTTTCAATTAAAAAAAAAGTGATCAAAAATGTTAATCCCAGTCCACTTTCAGTGACTCAGCACCAGCAGCTATGTCATCACCAGCTGCCTGTGTGTATGTGTACCCTTTTAAAGGCCCTTGTCATCATGGCCCGCCTCTTTCTCTGTTTTTCTGTCTCTGTTTCTCTTATGTCCCAACTCTGAGAAGGAGTTTTGCTCTCCTCGCTCCCCCCAACCAATAAATCTCTAATGTGAAATGTGTTGCATGGGGTGATCTTTGTAGCATACTTTGGTCCTTACCTGCCAAGGTACTCTGCTGGAAAACCCAACCATAAATCATCCCAGGAGATGCTATACTATTTCTAAGAATATTGAAAATATTGAAATATTTTTATAATATATATGCAAAGTAACTCCTTATTTTGTACTTACTGTGAGTGCCATTATTCTTAAAAGTTTAAGAATGAGTGGCAACAAAAAGAGCCTGGACCACAAAGAAAAAGAAAGAAAGAAAGAAAGAAAGAAAGAAAGAAAGAAAGAAAGAAAAGAAAAAGCAAAAGAAAAAAGAAATGCTTATTCCCCAAATTCCAGAAATACTTGGAAAAATAGCTTAGACTGTCAAGGTTGCCTCTAGTGCTGCAACAGAATACTGGCTGTAGCTTCTCCTCCCGCCAACTTAACCTCTGTGGATTCCACTATCCCCACTTCCCCTGGCTTTCACCTCTTTGCTATGTCACAGTCCCAAACAGCCCTGCTCAACCACAAGCTACTCCTGAAAGACAAATAGGCTGCCTGCAGACCTTCTGTACTCTGGTTCCCCAACCAAATTCTCAGGGTCAACTCTTACTGCAGCAACAGAATACTATCTACAATCTCCCTTTCCTCCTGTCTTCTCTTTGGTGTTAGGATGTAATCTGTAGGCTATGGGAAGAGTAACTTGTATACCAACCCAGACACAAAACCCTTGACCTATGATTGGCCCTGCTTGCAAGATGGCACAGAACTTGTGGGAGTAGCCAACCAATGTTTGGTTTAACTTGAGGCCTACCCAAGAGTGAGCCCATGCCTTACATTGCCTACATGGCCAGAAACCAGAGATTGGATATCCCAGAGATCTGGGTAGAACAAAACACAACTTGCAAAAACCAACCAACCAAAAAAAAAAAAAAAAAAAAACCAAATCTTTCTTAATGATAATCTATATCTATCCTCATAGATAGTTTCCTTATCCATTTGTCATCAGAGAGGCTTCCTCTGGTAACAGGCGGAAGGAGCACAGACCCATAGTCAGACTTCAGAGTCTAAACTGAAGGTCTCCATTGGGTTCCTCTCCTTTCAGTTTCTGGAATCCCAAGGAAGTGAAAGAGGGGGAGGAAAAATTGTAGGAGTCAGAGTGGATGGAGGACATCAGAATATGGCCCAATATGGCCACTGAATCAACTACATAGGGCTCATGTAGAGACATGGCACAAGGAGACTGCTCCCAGCTTGGTAGCTTTGAGGCAACCTAGAGTCTTTGCCATTGTCAGCAGACAGAGACTGAAGAATACTTTCTCATGCAGAGAATCCTGGTGTCCTGCCAAGTAAACTGCAAACCTGAGGAAAGGGTCTTCATGTTCATTTACTCATGAGAAATTAACTTTGCCTATAGTTTAATTAGACATCATATCTAAGAGTTGGACTGCTGACAGATTTCTCAGTCTGCAAGGAGGTTTAGGTCACTTTGAACCATGATAAGCTATTGCTAGGTAAACAGTACCTGGTAGGAACGAGAAAGCGTGGGAAATCTTTATGCTGTTTTCTGTATAAAGATGTTGAAACTTTGAATAAAGTATGCATTGGCTGACTATGGCTATATACCCCCTGTGTCCTCTTAGTGCAGCTCTTTCCTTGAGAACCCACTAGATATTGACAGGCTCATATGGGCTTACAGACACTGAAATGGTAAACATAGGTCTGAACCAGGTCCTCTGCAGATATATCGTAGGTTTTAGTTTGGTGTTTTTATGGGACTCCTAACAATGGGAATGAGAATATCTCTGCTTCTTTGACCTGATCTTGAGACTCTTTTCCTGCTATAGGTTTGCATTGTACAACACCAATATGAGGGTTTTTTACCTTATTTTACTGTATATTGTTTTTTTTTTCCTAATTGACCATAGTGTCTTAGAGGTTTGCTCTGTTCTAAAGAGGAAACAGGAGGGAAGTGGATCTGGGGGAAAGTGGAGATGGAAGAGAGCTAGGAGGAGTGGATGGAGTGAAAACTGAGGATAGGATTACTGTATAAGAGAAGAATCTATTTTAAATAAATAAAATATAAGGCAAGTTACCAATGCAATCACATGACCATTTTCTTGAATATTTTAAATATGTCAGCTAAAATTTATAAGCAAAAAAGAATACATATAAAATTCAGCAATATTTTAATTATTTTATACACACATAGACATATATACTTTCTCTCAGATACATACATTCTAACAGTATAATGCTCCTTCCTAAAAAAATTAAATATGCATTTTTACCAAAAGGAAGAATCATGACTACTCTCAAGTTACTCTCAAATGATCAAGTAAAAGCAATGATAATATGTGAGAAAAGGTAAAATACATAGAAAGTGTTCACAACTGAGAATTATAGGTGAAAAGTGAAGGGAGTTTGCCCTATTATAAGTTTTCTTTAAAATTGAAGTCTTTTCAAAATATAAAGGTAGTGTATTAAAAAAAGAAAAAAAACTTGCATATATCCTAGGAGACCTGTACCCAAATGATTTGATGTATAGCAGAGGACATGGGTTCAGCAGCTCAGACAGTACGACGAAGAAGAATGAGAAGTTTCACTAAGCAGAAAGCATCCCATCAGTCACCAAATTCATCTTAATACATACCCATGAGTCCAAAGGTATCTAGATTCTCCTGTCATCACCAGCAAACTCCGACGCGGTAACATCACTTGTACTGTGACACCCTCTGGGTGCTTGAAATCCATAACAATCTTGGAGTAAAGACAAAAAAGGTTATCACCAAAGAAAGGTTAGTACTGAGTCTACTTTCATACACTCAAGGGATTAGGGATAATTCTTTTATGCTGATTTTATTTCTACATTAACAGAGAGGTTAATATTGAGTCTACTTTCATACACTCCAGGAATTAGGGATAATTCATTTATGCTGATTTTAGTTCTACATTAACAGAAAGGCTAATATTGAGTCTACTTTCATACACTCCAGGGATAAGAGATAATTCATTTATGCTGACTTTAGCTCTTCATTAAAGATAATAAAGCTACAACTTACTCTAATACAATACAATAAAGATAGGTAACCCACTCAGGTAGCATACTTTTGTAATGAGATTGAGACTGAGCAAATATGAAATAAAGTTCAGACATCCACATTTCTAAGAATCACCCCCAGTAAACTATAAGTGTTAAGATTAGAGCATCAGAAACACTAAGGCAGTGTCACACTGCTGAGACACTCCCTGTCTGGCTCTTCAGGTTAGGAGCCATTTTTAATAGTCAGTGAGCCTCTCGGCATCCTTTTTCTCTTAACCCTTACATGATTGCTGCGTGAATTAAACAATAAAGATTATAACCCATGGTGGTTGGCACATAGCAAATATGAAAAAGGAGCATATTTTTATTGTCCATAGAATGTTAATAAACAATAATTTAAGGGGAAAATAATTATTAGATTCAGAGTCTATGTGGTGCTCTGATACTACACACTGGAATTAGATACTAACAAATGAGCAAAGAAAACAGAACAACTTTTTCTGAGTTACATTCAAATATTCTAAATGGCCCTGCAAAAATACAATGGCCAAAAAGGTGTTTTCTGTCTTAGGAACCCATTAAATACCAGGGATTTCGGACTATACACAGCAGCAGCCAAAGAACCAGAATTTAAACATCATAGGATAGAACCAAAAAAAAAAAATTTATGTGAACAAATCACCTATTAAAATTAAAATGTAGGGCGGTGTTGGCGCACGCCTTTAATCCCAGCACTTGGGAGGCAGAGGCAGAGGCAGGTGGATTTCTGAGTTCAAGGCCAGCCTGGTCTACAGAGTGAGCTCCAGGACAGCCAGGGTTACACAGAGAAACCCTGTCTCGAAAAACAAAAAAAAAAAAAAAAATCAGAAAATATAAGTAGGATAAAGAGAATTTGGCACAGTAGCTAGGAAAAAATTCAATAAATGTCAGTGAATATCACTCTTATTCTGAATAATAATACTGCATAAAATACTAGATAATATGCATAAAAACTATCTCTAAATAATAATGAATTGGACAAGTGCACACTTGTTTCTACTTTGTTTCAATATAAATATAGTAAGGTAAGATAACTGAGTAAATTTTCTACAAACACTTTTTTCCCAAATGTCCACAAATAATTTCACTTAGTCATATTCTAAAAATCACTCTATTTGTAAACAATACATAAATCTGGTTTGTATAGATGAAGTATGCTTATTTGTGATTGGCTTGAAATGTATAAATATAAAGAAGAACTAACGAACCAATGGAGAAGTAGTGATATTTGAGTAAAGGAAATATAAATAAAATGTTAACTGCAGGATCTATGGAGTAGATTTAATAATGTTTACGATTCTTTCAACTCTTGTATGAAAGTGTTTATAAGAAACTGTTGAGCTCTTTCTCTTCAACGAGGCGGCCAAGCAGCAGACGCCAACATGCAGATGTTCGTGAAGACCCTGATGGGCAAGACCATCACTCTTGAGGTCGAGCCCAGTGACACCATCGAGAATGTCAAGGCCAAGATCCAAGACAAGGAAGGCATCCCGCCTGACCAGCAGAGGTTGATATTCGCTGGCAAACAGCTGGAGGATGGCCGCACCCTGTCCCACTACAACATCCAGAAAGAGTCCACCTTGCACCTGGTGCTGCGTCTGCGCGGTGGCATAATCGAGCCATCCCTTCCTCAGCTTGCCCAGAAGTACAACTGTGACAAGATGATCTGCTACACACGCCTGCACCTTCGTGCAGTCAACTGCCGCAAGAAGTGCGGCCATACTAACAACCTGCGCCCCAAGAAGAAGATCAAATAAAGCTGGGGCCATATCTGGCCTGTGACCCCAGGACCAAATAAAGTCCCATTCCATTGACTGGAGCAGTTAAAAAAAGGAAGAAAGAAAGAAAGAAATTGTTGAGAGAAAGGAGAAAACCCACCAATGTACATAGTTTCCAATTTTCTGAAGTTAAGCTAAGGTCCACACTAGAGGACAAAATAATGAACTAAATTATTTACATTCGAGATGATTATCTGTGAATTAAATGAAATTCCATTCTGTGACAGGGAAGGATTTTAGAAAATGAGATTCCAATTAATTCATCATCAAATATTTATCAGTCATTGTACCAGGCATCAAAGATCACAAAGCTGAATGTAAGGGGCAGGCCCTCCCTTAGCTAAAGATCACAATTTATGGCCAACATTCAGCATTTTAGAAATGCACCATACATTTAGTTAGTGAAACTCAAACACCATCCCCAGCATTAAAGGAAGGCAATGGTTTTAAAAAACAGAAATCTAACCAAATAATTAGTACTGACAAGAAGCATAAATGTGAGACTAGATTGAAACATTTGTCCTGATACATACAATCCATATTTTATGCAACAAATCTGAGCAACCAAGTTATGAGCAGTATAGTTGAGTATAGAGTATTTACTGCGAAAGAACATTATTGCTTTGTCCTTGCCACTACATCTATTGAGCATCTACCTTTTAAAACATTTTTTTAAGGTCTGGTTTGGGGTCATTAATTTACAAATAGGGAAGAGCTAAAATCCAAGTCTGGCTTATCTTAGGCGACTCTCAGTAGCAGCATATAAAGACCTGAAGACATTCATATAGGCTTTATCCTTCTCATTTCTAATACTATGTTGGAAAAGTAATCAAGTCTTGATTAAAACTGCCATCTGGGGTTTACTCTACTTTACTCCTATTCTTTGTTTAACAGAATATAAATGGAGGGGTTAGGAAGATGGGTCGGTGGTTAAGAGCACTGACTGTTCTTCCAGAAGACCCAGGTTCAATTTCTAGCAACCACATAGCATAGAACCATTTTCAGGGGATCCACTGACTTCTTCTGGCCTCCACAGGTACTTCCTGAATATGGCACACAAACATGCAGGCAAAAAACACCCATGCATATTTAAAAAAAAAAACAAAAACAAAAACAAAACTTACAAAAATTAAAAAAAGAAAACCTTTAACATGTTATATTGTTGTATATAGCTTTTGCTACACAGCCTAAGCTCTGGGAATGGGATGCGCTATGAGCTCCCACCTAGCTTCCCTTGAATCCACAGATAAAAGACAAAGGCACATAGTTTTGAATTTCAATTGTCCTTTTTGGCACAATTGCTGGGTGCTACTACCTCCCACCTTGAAAATCTTGCTCTTATCAATATTCTTATCTCCATCTGCCCTAAACTTTAGTTGCTCAGTTACATCTAGTTCCGCTACACACCTCCAATGGCCTGCCTGTAGGAGCGGCCAGTGTGGCCACTGTGTATGAAATCTCACATGGCTAGTCAACTTTTCTCCATCAGAAGCATGGTGAACTCTCCTTTCCTCCCTTGTATCTCTCTGCTTTCCTCCAGGGACCAGGAAGTCCTGTCCTTTCCACCCAGCAACTGTCCCATGCCTTCTTTACTGACAGATCAAGAACTAATTGAGGAACAGGATCTGAGCATCAGAACAACCCCTACATGACATAGAATTCCAGCAGTTTCTAACTCAAAGGTCAATTGTCCCAGCAAATAACACAGTTGACAAAATATCTGTGAGCTTTCTGTAAATACAGAAAGCTGGTCTTGATCTCACATATTCTGAGTCACTGTGTGCACTGGATAAAGATAGCTTAGAAGGAAGCAAAACAAACCACAGGAACCATTGACACTTAAGTATCAAATTTGGGCTCTAAGGCAAAGATGCTCACAAGGTCAAATATGCAAATACTAAGCTAGAACATTTTATCAGAAAACAGAAAGGAAAAGAAGCACCAAACAGATGTAAAAACAGAAAAACAGTCCAACAAATATGAATGAATCTAATTACGAATTAGAAAAAAAAACAATACCCAAGTTTCAAGAATTGTCTTCTGGCCGGGCAGTGGTGGCGCATGCCTTTAGTCCCAGCACTTGGGAGGCAGAGGCAGGCGGATTTCTGAGTTCGAGGCCAGCCTGGTGTACAGAGTGAGTTCCAGGACAGCCAGGGCTACACAGAGAAACCCTGTCTCGAAAAACAAAAAAAAAAAAAAGAATTGTCTTCTGATTTCACATGTGAACCCTTGTATTATATGTGCTGTAGCCTGCACTCACACTTATATACACACAAATAAACAAATTTTAACACTTGTTAGTGGAAGCAACCATTTGGTTGCTTATGTAAAGTATAGAGCGACAAAATATAGAAAACAAGGAAAAGTAAATATAAAGATTATAGAGGAATTAAGAGACAATACCTAACAACTGTGCAAAAGTGACGGATAAAACTAACTCACAGATTCAATAAACCCAATAAACCCAACATAGAATAAACAAACCATTCATTCACCAGTATTGAGGGAATAAATAACCCATCACAATATAACTGTAAGAAACAAAAGATAAAAGGAAAAAGTCTTGAAATATGCCAAAAGTAACTTCAAAGGTAAAAGAAGCACTAGCACATTGGTTTTCAACCTGTGGATCACAACCCCTTTGGGGGTTGAACAGCCCCTTATAACCATCGGAAATATCAGATATTTACACTATAATTCACAATAGTTGCAAATTTACAAATTTGAAGTAGAAAGATAAAAACCTTTTATGGATGAAGGTTACTACAACATGAGGAACTGTATTACAGGGTGACAGCATTTGGAAGGTTGAGAACCACTGCAAGGCAATAGTATATGAAATCTTGAGGAAGACAAGCTAAAATGTTTTTAGGACATCAGATGTTCTAATGTCTAGAAGTTAAGGTAGAAACATTTCCCTTTTTGTCATATTACTGAGGGTAACGGTGCCTATGGAAACATAGGGGATGGTGACTGCCTGTGTTAACTTGAGTGTGGGGGACATTTAGGAGCCTCATTATCACATGAACTCATTTGTGTTAATCTCCTCTTTTAAAAGTTGGTTCAAAAGAAAGCATCAGGTGCAATAAGTAATGCTTCAGAGCAGTTATAAGGACCCCCTAACATAGCTCAGTAGCACAGCTTAGCATGAGTGAAGCCCTGGGTTCAAATCTCAATACCACAAACAGTTAGAATCCTTAAAATGCATGTCAAGAATGTTTGCCGATGCTCTCTCCACCAGCAGAGCAAGATGGCCAAAGGAAAGAAGGCCAAGAGGAAGAAGGTGGCCCCCTGCCGTCGTCAAGAAACAGGAGGCCAAAAAGGTGGTCAATCTTTTGTTTGAGAAAAGACCAAGAACTTCAGCATTGGGCAGGGCATCCAGCCCAAAAGAGATCCAACATGCTTCGTCAAATGGCCCCGCTACATCAGGCTGCAGTAGCAAAGAGCCATCTATAGAGGCTGCTCAAAGTACTTCCAGCCATTAACCAGTTCACCCAGGCCGGACAGGCAAAGAGCTAGCTACTCAGCTGCTTAAGCTTGCCCACAAGTACAGGCCAGAGACAAAGCAAGAGAAGAAGAAGCAAAGGCTACTGGCCGGTGCTGAGAAGAAAGCTGCTGGCAAAGGGGACATCCCAACTAAGAGACCACCTGTCCTCCAAGCAGGAATCAATATAGTCACCACCTTGATGGAGAAGAAGGCTCAGCTGGTGGTGATTGCCCATGATGTAGACCCCATTGTGCTGGTGGTTTTCCTGCCTGCCCTGTGTCGAAAGATGGGGGTGCCCTACTGCATCATCAAGGGAATGGCCAGGCTGGGGTGCCTGGTCCACAGGAAGACAGACAGGCACCACTGTTGCCTTCACAGAGATTATCTCAGAAGATAAGGGTGCTCTGGCTAAGCTGGTGAAAGCTATTAGGACCAATTATAATGACAGATATGACGAGATCTGCTACCACTGAGGAGGCAACTTCCTGGGTCCTAAGTCTGTGGCTAGCATTGCCAAGCTGGAAAAGGCAAAGGCTAAAGAACGCGCCACTGAACTGGGTTAAATGTACACTAAATTTTCTGTACATAAATATAATTATAAAATTATATTCCCCCCCAAAAAATGTTTGCTGATTCTAAAGTGATCATGACCTTGAATGCAAAACCAGAGAGAATGAGGATTTTATAAAATTAGTAATGAAGTTTTCACATTCAACATCAGCTACTATCCCTGACCAGTTTGTCTTACAAATTCTAACAAAGAATACTACAAGACTTTCTAAAGTGGACAAAAGGGATGCTTAAGAATTATTTAAATCATTGCCAACATCACTTTGTATTTGAAAACATAGCAATTAGGGCTTAATTAGAGCTTCTAAATGTGGTATGAATATCAGAAAGCCAAGACAGACTCCTGGAAAGCCAATATGCTGGCTCACACCTGTAATTCAAGCACTCAGATGCCGAGGCAGGTGGATTACCACTTAACAGAGCCAGCCTGGGCTAGTGAGTTCCATGATAGCCTACACGACAGAGTAGGACCTTATCCCAATAAACAAACAACAAGCAAAAAATTAACAAAAAACTTCAATGTATGTGGGCTAGAAGCTCTTTTTACAATAAAGCTGTAAAAGTCAAGTAATTTTTTTATTACTATGTCATCATATTTTACCAGAAAACAATATCAAGTCCACATAACTCATTGTTTAAAAAATAGTAGTTACTATACAAACAAAATATTGCTGAAAGAAAAAAAAAAATCAACCATCTCCATAATTTTTAGTTTCAGTTTTCAAGTTTTGCCCTGGTCAATTTTAATTTATAATAACAACTGGGTACATATTTTGCACATTAAATGCCAGCTGAGTGAGTCCTTATGGCATTATCTGCCCACCATTCCTAGCTCATTATCACAAGGAAATTTATGGTAAGGGTTTTAATCAAAACACACATGACCAGAAAAAACAGGCTGCAGTTTCTACAAGAACAAACCTATTGCTGAAACTTAAACGAAACTAAACAGGGTATCTATTATTCTCCCATGTCCAAATGCATCCTACCCCTTGCTGGTGTGGTGACCCCCGAATTATTAATGTTAGCTCTCTGTGGTTAAAGCCTTACCTAAGAAACTCCACTGTTGTGTATAGACAGTTTGTCCCCACATTCCTTTGGCAGAACCTTCTCATTTTCCCTCCAGTCTGAGGCAAGCGCAATATACAGGCAGCTGTCTCATTGCTGCAGCTAGGTCAGGGCTCCCTCCCCACCTTCCCCTTCTCCCCAGCAGCTCTGAGAGAACCCAGTCTAGTGTTAGAATGGCACTAGCCATAACCCCCCCTTAATGAAAACATCTTGTGGAGCCAAGTGCTAAGGAGAGACAGCCTCCTAGTCTTGGTGTCACCAGGGCCGCCGGCACTCTCCGATAAGCGGCTGAACTCTCCAGGTGCCTGTCCTTGGGACCTTAAGGAAATAACAAACTCAAAGAAGATTAGAGCCCGATGTTTAAATCATAGAAAAGGGTAATCAGAGGTCACAGACAGTTATGGCTGGCCAGAAAATTAGTTCCTGATAACCGCAGAACAGACACCCATTGATCCCCTACCAGCTTCAGTTCTGCCCTAACAAATGGTCATAGCATTTCACTCCCCTCACTCTGAGGCATCCTAAGAATTCCCAATTTTGTATATAAACTCATGTTTTTCCTGGCTCATTGGTCGCATGCAAGCACTTGCTCTCAGTGAGTACAAAGCGTGTGATCCGAGTCTGGACTCAAATAAAAGGCTCTTTTGTAAGTTACAGCGGACTTTACAATTCTTGGGCTCGTTTGGGTTTCCTGTGGACTCTGGGCATAACACTGGTATCTCACTAAGCTAGACCTTGGGCAATAGAGAATGAACTAGTCTTCAAACAACATCTTGTTATCTGAGATATCATCTTAATTTACAGTATAATTGTAATTTTTCTTACTTAAAGCTAAAAATATTTTCACACGAACACATATAAAGAAATGTATTTGTACATACATGAGGTACTTCCAAAAGTACAAAAGTATTTAAGATGACCACAATTTAGCTGAAGAAGTAATACAAATATATCTGAAAAAAAGTAAAGCTATTTTGGCTTTCTATAAGATGTGCACTACTGTCTGCAGTTTCTATAAGATGTACACTACTGTCTTCAGTTTGGTTTTGTAATAGAGTCTCACTCTAAAGGCCAGGCTGGCCTGAAGTTCATTCCAATCTTCTGGATTTCACCTCTTGAGTGCTGGGACTAATGTATGAACTAGCATGTCTGACAACATTTTTCTGACTTACACTAGGTTTTTAGAAATATCATAAGACCTAGGATAGTAATAAAATTAAGTTATTGAAATTAGAGTTAGATTAAAATGAAGAAAAATCTCCCAGGAACACCTTGAATTAGAAAATTTAAGTATTAAAAATGATCTTTGAAATTTCTCATGAAAGGAGAAAAAGTAATATAAATATATATCTTCTTGGATTTTAGGTGGGGAGAAAAAGCAAAACAATGGCATAAAATAAAAAACAATGATATTGCTCAAAATTTTATTCCAATGAGACAGAAAGCTGATATTGACACTATACACTAGTGTCAATAAGCAGCTATAAATTACACCATAAATACAGGCAGCCATAGGTTCACTATGAACCCTGTACAGTATTCTATAGGCGGTTATACACTATACGTTAAGTACTGAAACATTTTCGCACACCCAATAACCTAGTACCCCAGATTCTCCTCACAGGGAAGAAGGCTACTGAGCAAGTTAAAATCTGATACCAATTAAATGGTGACAGCTTTGACAATAAACAAGAATCTGCTCTTCTGTGGCTAGAAAAGGAAGCCAGCACAGCAGCCAGGTTCCATAGGTACACTAAATGGAATTATAGAAAATTTCTTAAAACAACCGAGGATGCCAAGCATGAGAAAACATGCTTCCTGGTCAGGGAACACAGGCCTTCCTTTTCTGCCAAAAGTGAAGGCTTAAAACAAGTACTCCTAGTGGACCAGGCCTCTCGAGTCTTTATCTATATGGATGGCTACAAGTTTGAAAACCATTTTCACAAGATTAACTCATTTAATTCCTACCATAATCCTTTGGTTAAGAAAGTAATGTTGTTAATCCCACTTGATAAAATAAAAGCTCAGATTTAGAACCTTATTTCAAATAGCATAATAATCTGAAAGGTTAATTTTCAAATTTTCAAAATGTCAGAGATTTACTTCCCCTCAAACTATCTTTTAAGGTAAAATCTATTCCTGTCATAACTATAACATGTATATTCTCTAGCTATTACAAAGAAAGTTTTAACCAAAAACTATCATTCCTCCAGCAGCTGAAAACCACCACGTCTCACAAGATGACAAATTGAAATAATGATCAAAGTGATTTCAGTTCAAACAAAGCACAGGAGTTCCCTATCTTACAATCTTTAATTAAACCATTTCAGTGCCTTTGGAGATGTTGCCTTTGGTTTTTTTTTTTTTTTTTCCTGATTTCTCAAGTTTGGGAAGACTACTCAGGGTAGTCCCTCTAAAAGTACAAGCAAGAATCAGCAACATGGAGAAAAGAGCTTTTGTTTTTTTCTCTCATGCTATTTCTGAAAAGTTCTAAATCAAGAATCCATATATGTAAATGATAAGATGGTCTTACTGTATCCAACAAACATTATTGGTTCTTTAGCCACAGCATCAAGATGATCTGTGGTTAAATACAAGAATATAGGAAATGTTAAGGAGCCAAAGTACTTAAGCTGTGGAGATGGGAACTATATTGATATAGGGAAGAGACAAAAAGAGAGCACAGAGAAAGAGGGTAAGAGGAGCACAGACAAATTGTACTTGCTTCCAGGAGGCATCAGATTTTCAAGCAACTTCTAGTTAGATCAGATGATCTCAATATTTCAAGAATTATTCTGGATTTATTTTCTTTTATTTCTGTCTGAAAGTTCACGTGTAACTTGCTGCTAATACTGTAAGTGTTACAGCTCTATGGGGAAGGGTATCCTAGCAGTTGGGAGCCGAGGAATACCACAAGCTCATACCCCACAATGAACTTCACACAAGAGATTTATGGAGAAAGACACAGAAGGGTGATTACTTCTGCTCAGGAAGGAAGCAGCAAAGAACTGAGCAGGAGGCAGATTTCATATAGGGTTTCTAAGCTGTTGGGGAGCTTTCCAGGGAGGCCTGGGATTGTTGGGATTTTGTGGACTGATTTTAGGGCATGCTTAGGGATTGCTGATATTCTGTGGCCTGACCTTAGGGCAAGTGCAAGGACTGGTGGGATTCTGTACCCTGATATTGGAGAAAACCCAGGGATTGATGGGACTTTGTGGTCAGATCTTGTGCTCTTTTTCTGTAAGGAATAGGTTGCTGTCTGCATCTCCAGGAGCTGGAAATGGCCAGTAAGGCCATTAGAGTAGTATGGGGTTGGGGACTGATGACTTACATGCACCAAGGAGCTGAGCCTGGCTGTCAGAGTAGTAATTCGTACTGCACCTTGAGGGGCTTACCTTCACCAGTTTAAATCATGGTTCTATATGGTTAGCAGTTTGAGCAAAGTGCAACTACAGAAACTAAGCACTGAATAATATGGGTCACTCTTTGACCTGGAAGGGCAAAAATGATCCTCTGCTGAAGTGTCTAGAAGATCTGACTCAAGGTACTTAAGGAAAAAGGTCCGTCCTGTGAGTAGGTATGGTGGGACATGACATGCTTTTATTTTAGTACTCAGGAAGCAAAGACAGATGGATCTCTATGAGTTCCAGTCCAGCCTGGTCTACAGAAGCAGCTCAAGGACAAAGAGACCAAGCCTAAAAAGCTTCCCCCCTCTGGAAGTAATTAAAGTGCTAACAATACCCTTTCTCTTTAAAAAAAAAAAATCTTTATTTTCTTTACAATGTAGATAGCCCCACAAGGGTGAAGGGGAGGCAATGTGTAAGGTAAAAATATGCTAAAAGCTAATTTAAAAATAAATGCTTCACACTGCACTTACCGCTGACCCCAAACTGAGAGAAATAATTTCATCTTCAAATGCAGAATGCGTGTCAATATGGGCAGGAATCCCTGAGATAGAAAACATGACATTTTTTCATTGTCAATGCAGATTCAGACTGGGCACACCTAGCTGCACATAAGTACAATGAAAATGTTGTTTGATTCTTAAAAAGCTACTATAATCTTAGTTAAAAGGAAATATAGTAAATATGACTCAACAAATTTAAACTAAATCTGAAACAGAATATCTCAACATCACGACACTGAGACTTGACTATAAAGTCCAGACTCGAGTCAATGTTTAAATAGGACCATTCACAGCATAAGAGGACAATGTGGAAGACAAATCCTAGTCTCTGTCTCTGTCTGTCTCTGTCTCTCTCTCTCTGTCTGTCTCTGTCTCTGTCTCTCTCTCTCCCACTTCCTCTCTCTCTCTCTTCCTTTAAGCACTGGGATTCCCAAGGACTTGAGGAGCAGAGGACATATGTAAGGACTAAGTGTATCAAGACATAACTTCTGGTAAATGAGCAGCCATTGGTAAGGGAACTGTAACACAAAGAAATAATACAAAGAAAAAAGATACATCCTCCTAAAGAATTATAGACAGAAATACATGCAGTTCAAATACTTACATACAGTATGGGTATGACAGCACACACCTGCAATCCTGACACTGGGGAAGCTGGGACGGGAGCATCTGAGTCAGTTTGGCTAAACAGTAAGACCCAGCCTTATGGGCTAGGAATGCAGCTCAGTGACAGGGCTTGTGACTAGCAGGTACTAGGCCCAAGCAAGATTACTACTCAGCACCACAGTAAAAAATAAAAAATAAAATAAAACATACCATGATAAAAGCAGAGGAAAACTTCAGCTACTGCCAAAACTAAAATCCTAAAAAATATTTACTTAACTACTATAAATATGGGATGAAAATGCTATTAATAAATGAAGGAAACCTATCTATAACTAATATTTTCACTGGCACTAGAGTCCCAGAGCTGTCTTCCAGATTTTAAAACAGAAGAAGAGAGAGATCATCCACCCAGTTAGCCTTCCTCCTTTCTATGGATTACAAACTTCTTCCACTGGACATTGTCTTTGTTTTCCAAGCTGCTAACTCCATCTCTAACATGTTAAGAGAGGAATAAAAACAAGCAGAAACCAAAACCAGAAATGCATGCTCATTTACCTATGTTTCTAATGGAAGTTCCTCAAGGGGTGGAGGTACTGCAAGAGCAATGAGCAGCAATACAGATAACAAATATAAGCAGAGCAGCCTCAAAATGAGTTTGCACTAAAACAAAAATTACTGAATTTTAATTTTTGATCTTAAAAAGTTTTATAAACTTTTTAATTCTAAAATATGCAACTAGGATTTTAAAGAAGCAGCAACTGGGACTAGAGACAGGGCTCTGAGGTTAAGAGCACCCCGTGTCCCCTACCTGGACTGCCTGGTTGGGTCTCAGCAGGAGATGTGCCTAGTCCTGCTGGGACTATGTGTCCCAGCGTGGGGTCATACCTAAGCAGGGACTTCTCCTTCTCTGAGAAGAAGAGGAGGAGGTAAGGGGGGGATTTCTAAGGGTGGGACTGGAAGGAGAGGAGAGGAGACACTGCAATCAGAA
>NW_022196907.1:9770-21245 GCF_008632895.1 Mastomys coucha | reverse complement strand
TCTCCATAGCTACCGTTCCACAATACGTTATGCTCACAACCGTCCATAACTACCGTTCCACAATACATTACGCTCTCTTTGATCTCCATAGCTACCGTTATAATACGTTACGCTCACAACCGTCCATAACTACCTTTCCACAATACGTTACGCTCACAACCGTCCATAACTACAGTTCCACAATACGTTACGCTCACAACCGTCCATAGCTACCGTTCCACAATACATTACGCTCACAACCGTCCATAGCTACCGTTCCACAATACGTTACGCTCTCTTTGATCTCCATAGCTACCGTTCCACAATACGTTACGCTCACAACCGTCCATAACTACCGTTCCACAATACGTTACGCTCACAACCATCCATAACTACAGTTCCACAATACGTTATGCTCTCTTTGATCTCCAAGGGCACTAAAGACACACGTGATTCATGCGGGTAAAGCACTCACCTATATAAAAGAAAACAAATGATCTAAAAAGGAAACAAAACAGGTTTTTTTTTGGTTTTTGTTTTTTAAAAAGAAACACCTACCATGCCCAGGCTCATATTGATTTATGGTCAACTGGTCTGGTTTATGTTTAATATAACCTTCTTTCAACAACTTCTCCAAAATGCTACTGCAAATCTCAGGAAGACCTAAAGTTGGTAACCAGAAAAGCAAAACACACTCAAATATCCACATGTTTAATCAAGAATAAAAAACAGTAACACTATGATAGTGATAAAAGTTTTTAGTGTTATAAAACAACATTAATAAATAAACATGATAAAGATGATAAACAAACAAACAAGTAAAACCATAGGCAAAATAAATTAAATAGACTTGTAAGAATCTTTTAAAGTTATTACACAATTGACTCTAGGAAATAAAATGCACAAAATAGTAATTTTACTAATAATGTTGACACATTATAAAATAATAAAATTTAATACACATTGTATTGCTCTTATCCAAATTTAATAATTTCATATATACCTTACACCTCAGGCTGAGAGTAATTTTATATCTTATTTTTCATGTACTTGTGTCTTGACTGACCTATCACATGAGCTTAGACTCATGTGGACACTTTCCATTGGTAGCATCATGTCAGCTCCCAAACACCTTTAGATTTTAGAGAAATTTGAATTTTCAGATTAAGGAGGCTCAACCTGTAGATTTTATGTTAGAAATTAAATTGAATACTTTGTAGAGTTTTGAACATATTCCATTTACCTCAAAGATTTTAAATTATTACTTTAAAAAAAACCATACGTTTTCAAGTAAACTTTTATGAGGTCATAAATGTGATTTCACCATGTTTGAAAGCCTTAAATATGATCAAGATCATTAAAAATATATGTAGGATTGGAAAGATGGCTCAACCCACAAAGGACCTGTTGGATAAGACAGAAAAAAAGCAGGGCATGGTAACATATACCTGTAAAAACTAGGCAGAAACAGGCCAATCTCTAAGGTTCACTGGCCAACCAGATTGGTGTATTTGGTTAAGTTCAAGGCCAGTGATACCCTGTCTCAAGATAAGATGGACAGCTCCAAAAGAACAATACTGAAAGCTGTCCCCTTCTCAAAGACACCTGTACAAGCACACAAACAAATATACACACACATACACACATACAAATACATAAATAAATACATAAAATTGATTCTAATAAATGAAATCAATTTATATAGACCATTTAAAAAAATAAACCCAGTAAGAAATATGAAAAGAAAATTAGAAAAGAAATTACAAGTGGCCAACCTTATTACTAACTAGAAAACCATAAATTGAAAGGCTGTACAGAATATTGGAAAGGATGGAAGGGGAGAGTGTGTGAGAATATACTGACCCAGCTCTTTGAAAGTGTGTCTGTTAGATGAACCTAAGCTGTAAAGCAGCAGGTCTACTTTTTTGCAGTCCTGCTTAAGAAACTGTTACACAACATATGAAGAAGAAAGAACACACAAAGATACTCACTAAAGTGCTATTTGTGAGTGCTGAAAACTAGAAATAACCTGAATGCTTGAGGTAGGTAACTAGCCTGATACTCTTTAAAATGAAAACATGACTTAAGATCTCCAAGGCACAATATAGAGCAAAGGAGTATGTAAAAATTATATATTCTGTATATGGATGATGGAAGACTACTTTTAAGATATGAGGCTACTCATGTTCAACTATGTACTTGAATACATATATACTCTTTAATATGAACTCATTTCATTAAAAAAATAAGAATGTGTGCTAAACTGATAAGACTACCTACTTTTAAAGGGAAGGAGTAGAGAAGGAGGGTAGAAGTAAACAGGAAGTTTGACTTCATTAGATGTTTTAACTTTTACAACAAAACTAGTCCACTTAATAAATTAAAATGCCCTAAATTTAACCAGTTATCTCAAAAGTTTGCTGATGGATGACACCTCAACTAAAATAAACTTTTAATGTATCACATCTTTCTTTCTAAGCCAGCAATAACAGTATATTAATATGCACTTACCCCCAGGTAAGGGCTTATCTTTATCCACAGTGTTATTCTCATAGTGAAATTCATAACCAAAATGTTTTACTCTTCTGTGTTTTAAGGACCTTTGAACTGTATAAAGAAAATAAGCTCTTTGATAAAAAAATAACAGCAACCTCTCCTATTTCACTTAACATTCTAAGGAGTCATAGGTAAATAGCAACTTCTGTTAATTGCTTAATTATTATTTGAATAGCATAAGCCATTTTGCTTATATCATTTGTTTTGTTATGTTTAAAACACTTAAGAGTTTCACCTATTAACGGGACAGAAGTGTGCATATATAGTGCTACACATACGGTTGCTAATGATCTGGAAAGAGGCAGAGCAGCTCTCATAGTAACTTCATACTTATGGGATATCCTATACTACTGAGAACTTAGAGAAATCAGGGCAGAAAGGAGCTGTTGGGAGCCAGGCCAGTCTATGGCTTCTCAGAGGCCATGATGAAAGGAGAAAAGGAACATTTCCTCTGTGTCCTTGCTCCATGGCAGACCTGGCAAGGTTCAGTCTGGGGCTTGGGCCAGGGCCAGACTCAAAGTCTCAGTTTCTGGGAACCTGACTTTTCATTTCTCCTTTGAAGAAACAGTAGTTATCAGTCACAGGGTCACTGAGTACTTAGCATGTGGCACACATGAGATACCCTGTGTTTTGTGCAGCATTAGTTGATTAACTTTCTCCTGACTTTGTTCCATTGTCCCCCTATAAACTATATATGATGCTGTACTTCTTAATAAGCTTGTTTGACATAAAACATACTTGTGCAAGACCTCCTGACCTGAACATTCTTGTCTATAATTTCTGATCCCTGGTCAACCTCCTCAGGAACTTGTCACTAAGAACAACCTGCTGGTCCAAGTCAATGACCAAAGAAGGTTTCAAACAGTGGAAGGGCTGATAAAAGCTATTCCTCTGGGGCTTATAAAAGACTGGTCACTTTTAGAATGTTACTTAGAACTGGTCACTTTACAAATGTTATATATAACACTGTATTTAATAACTGTCAGTATAGTTTGCCTACTACTAGGTCCAAGCTGCTTCTAGTGACCTTAAGGGAATAGTAGAATGTCAGTAAACCTATAGTGTACAACAAAAGCAAGAGCAAAAAGAAGATAGTATCCAGCAATCCGATTTATGGACCATAGATTTTTTACTTACAATTCTGATTGCCTGTATCTCCTGTCCAATTAACACTTTCCAAAAGCATTTTCTCTTCCTCCTCAGAAATAATGTCTTCTACCACCAAAAGGCCTGGAGGTGAGGCTTGAAGTCCCATTTTTTCCCATTGTGCTACAGAAAAAAACAAAAAATTAGTCTTATGCAAAACTCCTCTATACAAAGAACTGTTCCCCAGAAGCATAGTCTGAAAGGCTCTTAATTGTCATTTCAGAAGTAAGAATGCTAAATAGTTCCCACAAAATGCGAAAAAAAAAAAAAAGAGAGAGACCAAATCAGTCGTACTACACATTATGCTCTCTTCAGCAAAGAATGGTGCGAAAGTCTTCTCTTTGTACATACAGAATTGAGTTGCTTTCTAAACATCATTCAAGGATAAGGCTCTTCATAATACTGACTGTATAAATTGTTATTTTTAAAAAGTCAAGGATAAGAATGGGAACAGAAACCAGATGATCATTTCACACAATTAGAAGGCTTTATGATATCTCTTCATGATAAAGGGTTTGATGAAACTAGAAAGTACTATACCCCAACATAATTAAGGCTATCTATACAGCAAACCTATATACAGAGAAAAAATGAATTATGTCCTTTAGTATCAGGACAGTAATGATAAAAAGGTATCGTCTTGAATAGTGGTTCAGTATAGTGGTTGAATTCCTAGCTAGAGCAGAAAAGAGGTATGCCCAGAGAAAGAAGTCATGTTATCCACATTTGTGTTCATAAACACTCCACCAGAAAACACTTAGACCCAATAAACTCTTTCAACAAAATAACAGAGTACAAGATCAACATCCAAAAATCAGCTTTTCTATAGCTAATAATGAAGTAGCAAAGAAAAGAATCAAAGGGAAGTTGTTTGTTGTTATTGTCTCTCCCCCCCCCAACAGGCAAATGAATAGAGTAGACAATTCTCAAAGAAATGGAAACAACTAAAAATCTCTGAATATTCAACATTCTTAGCCAACAGAAAAGTAAACATTAGAACTTTTGGGTGTGTACCCAGGAGTGGAAAAGCTACATCATATGGAAATTCCACTTCAAGTTGTTGTCCATATTCCCACTAATAGTGAATAAGGGCTCTTCTCTTCCCACATTAACCTTTGACCTCCACAGGCACAGCATGATCAAGCACACCAGCACACACCTCCCATACACAAAGAATAACTGAAAGAGACTGTAAGAAGAAAATTCACACAAAAAAGTAAGTTAGAAGAAGCTAACTTCAAAGTACCTTTTTCAACAAAATTCAAGTACAGAAAGATCTTCTGCCCCAAATCATCAATGATTTCTTTTCCATTGAGGGTAGAATAGGCTTTCTTGGATTCTTCAATAGTTTGGAATATTACAAATGCATATGGCTTATTAGGTGGCATGAGGAGAGCTTCCACAGATCCACATTTCTCTAAAGTCAAAAGCAGTTGTTTCCTACTCACACCATTACCCAGACCACCATTGGCAACAACCAGGCTCTTAAAAAAAAAAAAAAAAAAAAAAAAAAAAAAAAAAAGTAAGTAATAAGCAATGGGAATAATAGATATAACCTATTTATTTGGAAGTTAAAATGAAATTACATTATTTCAGAAAAATGTAACTAAAAATAGTTTCTTATTTCCTTGTACATAAAAATAGTTATTTGGTCTATTAGCTTCATACAAAGTATAAAAACTAACTTATTAAATATTTGGGGAAATGTATTCCTATGCTATAAACATTTATTTTTAAATACTTCTATTGTTGATATATTTATTTCTTCATAACCAGAAATATAAGTTAAAGGATAAATTCCTGTTCAGAAATCCAAATCAGCATAATGGAAAGAAAGCAAAGAAGAATACATAGAGAACCATGCAGCCAGCACTCACCTTGATACTTTTTGCCAGAGAATGAATGCCTTACATTCCTTTACTCATTTAATCATATTTAGAATAATTTTTAAAACAGAGTAAACTTATTTGTATAATATGAGCCCCACTTTATAGAGCAGGACACTACTCAGCAAAAAGCTGAGTTAAGTGAGTGACTAAGGAGCTAGGTTTAAATATTGTTGCTGTTAGTCTTCTGGAACTCAAACTTTGAATATAGCCATTATGGCATGTTTACCAAAAAGATAAAGCTAAGAAATTGAGTCAAAAAATTAATTCCAGGTTCATAAAACATGAAAAGATTTCTGCTGAAGGAAATTAGTTGAGTCAAAAATAATTTAATCAAATTTCAAGTAATTTTCTTTCCTTAATAAGTTGCAAGCTGTTGAAGACTGCTCTAGTCAAGGGATTTGGAGTGAAAGAGGGAATCCTCTTATCTTTAATTTGATGTTCATGGTATAGTACTCTTATAGTTACTGTACTTATGTTAAAGTATGACAATGTAATTTATCACCTATTATTTCTAAATCTTATTTGTATACGTGTGAAAGCATGTGCATGTGTGTGTGTGTGTGTGTGTGTGTATGTGTGTGTGTCTGTGTCTGTGTGTGTCTGTGTGTAGGAGTACATGTGCCACAGTACCCATGTATTGTGAAGAAATTATGTAGGCTGTCCTGGAACTAGCTCTGTTGATCAGGCTGATCTCAAAGTCACAGAGATCCATCTGCTTCTGGCCACAGAGTGCTTGGATAAAAGGCGTGCACCACCACTCCCCAGCTGGGATGGTGTACTCTTATCAATTTCATTATTTATACCAAGTGTTGAAAATGTTCTTAAAAAGAGTATTTCAAGGGTATACAGGTCATATAAGTTTCTCAGTTTGATTTAACATGCTTTTAAAATGTGAAAAACATTCTTAGCCCACAAGATACATTTGTTCTCAGTATAACAGTTTACTAACTCCTTGAATTGTACTTAGCTCAAAATTAGTAAAATTAATTTGATTACATAAAATGAGGATATCTATAACCTTCCTTGAAGACAGTGTAATAGAATTGCCAGTAAACTGGACAATAAAAAAGATAAAACTCTCTTCTATAGAGTCTAGCCAAATACATTTTATACACAAGTATAAGGATATACTTATATCATAATCAATTCATTGCTACAGTACTACATTGAACAGCATAAAATTTATTCTCAGATTGCTTTACCATGGACCTTATTCAGTAAGGTATTTTCAAAACATGCCATAACAATTTGGTTATATATGACAACTATGACAAAAGAATCTCAATTCTTTCCCTAAAACTGAGTAAGAGACACTAAAGGATACAAAGTACCTTTTTCTATTCTCTGTACATTCTCTGTACATGTTCTATTCTCATACAACATGATGGAGAATACCAGTATACTGGCTTTTTTGAATCAACTTAACTCAATGTAGAGACATTAGAGAGGAAGGAGCCTTGGTTGAGGAAATGCTTTCATAAGATCCAGCTCTAAGGCATTTTCAAAACTAGTGATCAGTGGGGGAAGGCCGAGTCTACTGTGAGTGAGGCTATCACTGGTCTGGTGGTCCTGGGTTCTACAGGAAAGCAGGCAGAGCAAGTATGGGGAATCAATCCAAAAACCAGCAGCAATCATAGCCTCTGTATTAGCCTCTGTCTCTAGGATTCCTCCCAGTTTGAGTTCCTGTCCTGAATCCCTTCAGTGATGTACATGGCTGTGGAAAGGTAAGCTAAAAACTTCTCCTTTCCAGCTTGCTTTTTGGCCGCGGTGTTTTGTTGCAGCAATAGAAACCCTAACTAATACAGATTGGTACCAGAAGTTGTGACAGACCTCACCATGTTTTGGGGAGGATTGTGGAAGAACAGAAGCCAATATTACATCATGCCTTTTTTTGCTACGATGGACTGTAGTTTCTAAATTGTGATTAAAAATAATAATTTCTTTCTTCCTTATTGTGCCACATATTCTGTTGTAGTAATAATAAAAGTAACTACTATAGTACTCAACTCAACTTCCTTTCCCAGGAAAAAGCAGGCTAAGTTGACTTATCCAATCATACCTTGGTGTCTCCAGTGATCGGAGGCTACTTAGAAGTCATTAGTCACTTTATTAATAAATAAAATACAAATACATTTACCCCTGAGAGTCCAAATGTTTCAGGTATGCTATACTATGCCCAGCTTAGAAATAAAGCCCAGGTCAAAAGTAATGCTCATATCTAAGTAAGGAAAGAAGTGAGGAGTTAAACTAAGCTATAATTTAAAGCCCGAGAAACCTTACAGTAGCTCATATCATCTTACTTAATTACTGCCAGCAGACATTGAAAAGGTTTTATAAATAAGGACTAATGAAAATATTTTGTATTATATAATCTAAATACTTTGTAACATAGAAAAGGGAAGAAAAGAGAAAGATTATATTAGGATATAAAAGATCTACCTTCAAGTTTCTATTCAATCCCTAACTGGTTTATAATAGAGGAAATTAACCTCTCAAAGATAGTTTTCCAATCTAGCTCATATACTTTTAAAAAGAACTAAACATAATAATGAATGTTGAATTTGTATTATCAACTATAAAGACTTGTACAATATTATTACTAATATGTACCAGCAACATGCTCTAGTTCAGTGGTTCTCAACCTGCGAGTCACAACCACTAAAAACACACATACTTCTGATGGTATTAGGAAATAAGATACTGTTCAATAACAAAATTATATGCATGAAGCAGCAAAGAAAATAAATTTATGGTTAGGGATTCCTAAGACCTTGGAAATATGTATTTTTTAATGGTTGTGACCTACAGATTGAGAACCACTACTCTAGTTCAACTTCCACTAGCAAAAGGAATTCAAACTACAGACTACGCTACCATATAAGTAGAAAACTAGCACATCATGCCACAATGTATATTTAATAGGGACACAACACACCACTGAACAATTACAGCTTTGAGCTATACTTTACAATATTAACATAATACCCATGGTAGAGGCTAACCCTTGACCCTAAAAATGATACTCTGTCATGCTTACAGACAGGAGCTTAGTATAATTATCTTCTGAAGTGCTTCATCTAGCAGCTAATGGAAACAAATGTAGAGAAGCATGGCCTAACATTAGACAGAGTTCAGGGAACCTTATGGAAAAGTTCGGGAAAGGACTGAGGATCAAGGATAACACAAGAAGATCTACAGAGCCAACTAACCTAGGCACATGGGGGCTCAGAGACTAAACCACCAACCAAAGAGCATGCATGGGCTAGATGTAGGCCCCCTTTACATAGGTAGCAGATGTGAAGCTTGATCTTCATGTGGGGCTCCTAAAAACTGGAGCCAGGGCTGTCTCTGACTCTGTTGCCTGCCCTTGGGTCCCTTCCCTTAGCTAGGCTGCCTTTTCTGGCCTCAGTGGGAGAGGACGTGCCTAGTCCTATTGCAACTTGATGTGTCTAAGTGGGTTGGTACCCATAGGGGCGGGGAGCTGTCCTTTTCTGAGGAAAAAGGGAGTGGGGAGGAACAGGGATGTAATAATGGTACTGGGCAGCAGGGGGAGGGCTGTGACTGGGATGTAAAGTAAATAAATTAATGGAAAAAGAAAGAAAAAAACCCATAATACATTAACATATTGATTCAAATGATAACACATTCAAATGATAATAACAATTTAATAATAAATGATAATAACAGTTTAAGCCACATTCAAATGATAATAACAATTTAAGGTCACCTGAGTGGGATAAGATACTGCCTGGATGCCTTCATGTTTCAGCAACACATGCCTGGCTTTACTCTGTTTCCTTAAGAATTTCTTCTCCATTTTAGTGAGTTTCAAAGCACCTTTATTATTGATATTCATAGTAATACTGTAAGAAAAATGTATAAAAACTATAAGTCTTAAAAGTCTTGAAGGAACAATTATTATTCATATATTCTATAATTTATAAAAATTTCTGTGTTATGTAAAAAAAAAACAAAAACAAAAACAAAACCCCATACTTTCCTTTCCAAATATCTAGGAAATGGAAAACAAATGAAAATGTTAAAATACTTCAGAACTTAACACAATTCATAACAATTCATCTGTTAGCTTAAGTTCTCCATCATGATGTAAACTCTGGGAAAGTAGGAATGCCAGCATATAGTATGTGCCCAGGAAATACATGGAAAGAATGAGTGAATGGTAACTGAGCATGTATGCCTATGAGAGCCTCAGTGCTCTAACCATACAAGTATAACATAGCACATGGCTTTGTGGGAACTTGTGAGATGAGCAAAACAAGCACACACCAAACAATGAAAAATTATTACATATCTCCATATAATTAACTGCTAATACAAACACAAAAACAATGTTAATGGAAAAGTTTGTAAAACTTCAAATTAGAAGGACCAAAACAACATAGTCTTTAAAAAAGAAGATATTCATCAGTGAGACAATAAAAAAAAAAGGAAAAACGATAATGTCCAACAACAATAGTAAAATACAGACATAATTTGAGGTGTTTTCCCTTCTATATTGTTGTTGTTCTGTTTTGAAAGAGGGTCCCATGTATCTCCCAAGCTGGTCTCCAAATTGTGACAAGGCAGAGGATGACCTTGCATTTCTGATATTCCTGCCCTCTACCTCTGAAGTGGGTACATACCCACATGTCCAGTATATGCTTATGTTTTGTTTATTCAAGCAGTTTCTCACTATGTAGGCCTAGGTGACCTCAGACTCACAATGTTAATACTGCCTCAACCTTTGTATGCTAGGAATACAAATGTATACCATCATGTCCAGCTGGCATTAGATTTTTTGAGCAGCAAACGTTTACTGACTCTCTAGAATAAAGCTGCATACTTCAAAGTTAACAAATAAAATAAAGAAATAAAATTATGTTTCAAAACAATTAAGGCACAGTCAAAACTCTAGTAGTAGTAGTAGTTTGAATTTAAGGACAATAGAAAAATGGCATTAGTTCAGTTTCTTAACACACATGTTAGGAGGTACAATCAGTAAGGCAGGTTAATTGTAAATCATGGTAGGACACTGCATAATGAGAAGACCTGAAATAATCCACCCATAGCAAGCAGAAATGTTAACCTAGTTTCCACTTGGAGGCATAGTAGGAAAAGAAAGGAGAGGGTGAGGATGAGAACAAAGTTCCCACAGGACCAATAGGCCTTGGTTGATTACTCAGATGTGAAGAAGAGGAATCTGGTAAGTGCATAGCTGCTTGGATGCACGTGACATATGACAGGAGTAAGGTCACTATTAAATAGAATACTAGCCATGGCAGTTGTTCGGTTGCCTCCAATCTGAGCAAATTCTCTGTTGGTAAGAAGAAAACACAGAAATAAAGGCTCTGCTACTAGTAAACTCTCAATATATTTTGTTGGATAGTACCCCAAGTACCAAGTGTACTGTGTCCATGTCTGAGTTAGAAAGCAGAACTGTGGCTAGAGAGATGACTCAGTGGTTATAAGTACTAGCTGCTCTTCCAGAGGACCTGGGTTCAAGTTCTAGCACCCACATAGTAGCTCAAACCACCCACAACTCCAGTTCCAAATCTCACTCCTTCCTCTGGCATGTAGGTGGTATACAGATACACATGCAAGCGATACATGTCTTTCGAATTTATAAGCTATCCAAATTACATTATCTATTTTAAAAGAAAGCAGAGTTTAGAAAAAAAGTTGAGGGGCAGTGGCGGTACACACCTTTAATCCCAGCACTTGGGAGGAAGAGGCAGGCAGATTTCTGAGTTCAAGGCCAGCCTGGTCTACAGAGTGAGTTCCAGGACAGCCAGTGATACACAGAGAAACCCTGTCTTGAAAAACAAACAAACAAAAAAAGACTTAGAAAAAAATTACCCCGTTTCTGAGTTACACACTCTATTTTTTTTTTTTTTTTTTTTTTTTT
>NW_022196907.1:0-9760 GCF_008632895.1 Mastomys coucha | reverse complement strand
TTTGCTTACATTCAATGTTTGTCATCTTCTTCTGTAAGTGAATAGAAAGTTAAGTACATGAAGTAGTGATTTTGTCTGTATTATTCACTGGGTAGCACTCAGCACTTAAACAGGATGTGATTCCCGTAGCAACTCATTAAATATATATATATATATATATTTAAATAAACCTAGAATTTGCCATTTTAGCTACTAAATTTCTCCGTAATTCTAATTTTGGCAGCCATCTTCAGCGATTTCCTTAACACCCACCGAGAGTGTGTATCCCAATTACCTGCACGTTGTAGGAGACAGAAAGACTCTCATCTACAGTCTTGGATACCTGTCATACAGCCGGAGACAAACGTTAAACGAAATCGATCAAAACCCCAGGCAGACACTACTCCAACCCCAGCGGCAGAAGGTCTGATCAAGAAAGAATATAAGGCAGATGTGGGCCAAGAATGCCCTTGCATATCCGTGCTTTACAAAATTGATGCTGGCTGAAAAACGACTAAAAGCAAGGGCCGGTCTTCAACCTCTATGGCGGCTAACACAGACACCGCTAGGCACCCATCATTTGCCAAACACTAGATCCTACCAGAGCTCCCAACAGCTTTACCTCCCCAACCCAAAGACTGCACCCTTCGCCATGTGAGTCGGCCCCTGCTGGTCAGGACAGAGCAGAAAGGGAGCTGAAAGGAGTAAGCCTTGGTTTGCGATCCTCCATACCCCCATCCCCCAATCAGGTAGGTGGCGTGCACTTTTCTCTCTCCTCACCAGAAATGTCCACCTCTCAGCTGCTTTGTTAATCGCCAGCCTTCTCCGGTGCAACCTAGCGAGCTATGCAAGCGCTCTCACACCCTTCACCTGGACGCGGCCATGTTGCAGACAATCGTACTACATTTCCCATGAGCCCACGGGGCTACCACATCCCCCTCCGAAGCTCAAATTCTTTGTTGACCCTTTCTCCCCCAAGTGTCTGTAAACTGTTGCTTGGAGCAGAAAATTTGGCGCTTTATTTGGGTGTATAGTAATCGTTGGAGTAGGACTTACAACTATCACGTTACTAACCAGCACACTCCTTAACTACATGCTAAACATTTGCTCTTATACTCACAGATAACTGTAGTCTTCACCCTTTATTAAGGGAACTTATCTTTGTAAACCACACCAATAGAAATGCAGAGGTGTAGAGCTCAGTCTCAACTGACATCTGCAGCACAACTCCTATGCCTAACGCTCCGTACACTGCCGAGAAAAAAATGGAGGCGGAGCAACGGAAGCTTACTGTGGATTGTGTCTCCGGGGAACATCAGAAGCCACACCCATAGAGTCTCAGTAGCTTGACTGCCTAAACTGAACTGAACAAAGACAATGAAAACAGCTGTGCTCGTGTGGTTAGGCAAAAAGTCGAGAAGGCCTAAACCCTACACAAAGAACAATATGCAAATAAGGAATTCTGAGAGCTAGAGAAATACTCTTCTCCAGGGAAAAGCACGCCAATTGTTTATCCAACAATGAATGGTTAGCCTGAAAACACTTAAATACAAGAAAGATTATACAAACAGTGCAGTTTGTATTAGTGTATATATGTACAATTAATAAAATAAATGATGAATTTGAAAGAGTAAGGAAGAGAGGTATAGGAGAGGGTTTGGAGGGAGGAAATGCAATGAGTAAATTATATTATAATCTAAAAAAACAGAAAGAGTAGAAACTATAAAACAGAAGAAACTGGATCTACTTCAGGAAAGATATTTCAAAGTAAAGTTTAAATGGCAGAAAAATTAGTTAGAGACAATAATTATATCCCTATTATGCGGTTGACTCATGACAAAAAAAGAAACAGTAACACTATTGTTTTTAATTTGTAGAGTTTACTCAACTCCACATTGTTAGGTCTCAAAGAAAGAGGGACAAATCACTAACTGAAGTACCTACTAAAACATCAAAGCAAATGCTTGCAGCTCTCTGCAACATTACTTAGTACTCTGTGGCCCCTCCCAGCACTGCTCACCTCTCCGCCTCCCCTAAATCTTTCCATCCCAGGAACTGGCCTTCTAGTTCCCTTTCCCCCCACTTACTGATCTCCATATAACATAGCTATTTTGGACACTGGATGTCTTGGCCTCTTGGCTCCTACCTGGTTCTGCTCCGGGATCTCTCTTGGTATACTTGCTTCCCTGTCTTCTCTCTTACCACCTCACAAACCCCAAAAGCCAAGCTCTGTTTGTTGGCCATGTTCAGTATAAACACTTCCAGATGCTACAATAAACATCCTCTTCAAAACATACCTGGAGGCAGTCATGTTGTTGTTGTTTGATGAAGATTTGGGAACCAGATGCTGGGGAGAAAGCCTGCTACCTCTGAGAAGCAGAAAAAACACCCAGTTGACCTTCCTGCTCAGCTGATGTCCCAAAAGGAATGCCCCTCTCCCATGCCATCTTAAAAAATCTCCTTTAAAAAGATCTTCACCAATCCTACATCCGATATAGGGTTAATATCCAATATAATAAATAACTCAAGATGTTAGATTCCAGAGAACCAAATAACCTTATTAAAAATGGGGAACAGAGATAAATATAGAATTCTCAAAAAAAATCTCCTTTAAACTGAATTTTTCTCCTTTTTACTCCCCATGTGTCTCTCTATCCATCCTTCTGACATACGCTTACTTTTTGTGGTTCTTTTCTCAATAATCCTATAGCCCTTCTTGTCAACTGGTTGCTTTTTCTGACTGTTGACTTTGTTTAATCCTGTTTACACTATTCAGGCAGAAAGCTCTTGAATTAAATGTATGTGCTAAGACTGAGCCACACCACAACAAAAAAAAATTTTTTTTTCAGTAAATGACACAGTCTCAAGGTACACAGAGTGTGATCAAATATCCTGCAACACAGTCATGTTCTTATTTGTTTTTCACTCATCTGGTGCAGAAACCACCACAGAAATAATAGTTTCTTTTAAAGGGACCTGGTTTCCCTAAACTAAGCTGACTACTTGAATCTCTTAAGGTTTGTAGGGATAGTTTCTTTCTGCTGACTTTTGCCGCCTACCCCATTTGGCTATAAGTTCTAGAGTCTTGATTCTTCTCTACCTATTCAACTATCCTCAACTACTTGGTAAACGTCTCTCTGGCTCTTGGAGCTACCATGCCTATGTGGGCATCTCTACCTACGTAGTCATCTCTTTTTTCCCCCATTTTCTCCTCTACTTGATAAATGTCCCCCTGGAGCTGCCTGCTTTGTCTGCTATTACTACAAAAGCTTCACCAATGTGCCAGCAAGTTCCTCTAACCTTTCTGGGGTTCCCAATCAAATGGAAAGGGACATTTCCCCTCTGCAATTTGGGACACTTCTCTCAAACAAGACTTTCATCTGCTCATCTGGGATTGAAATATGTGTCATTAAGATACTTCTCTTTGTGCATAGTTCCTTTTTAGAGCTTCCTCTAGTCAATCTTCCCTTAGGAGCTGCCTGTAATTCTGCAAATCTCAAAGCCAGTCTGAGCCACTGTACTGGATTGCAGCATTTTCTCTGTCCACTCACATGAGGGCAGTGACAGGCTTGTGATTGGAGTGGAGCTAGAAGTTGAGGAGGGAAAAAAGGAGAGAGCAGGAAGGTAGCAGAGTTGATCATCTTGGAGGTAGAGGAAGATGACAATTCAGACCCTGCATGGTTATAACAACCAAGTTAAGGTTTTTACAAGGTATGAGTTATTGGGATAAGCATTGTCTTTATCATTTGGCTCTAAAATTTTTGTATTGGGCATCTTGTAAATTGTGACCTTATTATTATATAAACCTGCTTAGATAATTAAGCCTTAAAAGTCATGCTTTGCTGGGTACTAAGCGCTAGATGAATGATTGTGGGTGTGTCTGTAAAGTGTTGCATGTGAGCAAGATGATGCTGCTAGTTGGGAGAAAATAACAAGAGCCCTCTAGGACATAGTGTTGTGTCTGACGGTACTGGCACTAGAACGTGGTCCAGCGGGAGAGAAAGTTTGTGGGGTGGATTCATTTTTAATATTTCTTGCAACAGTATTGTGTCTCAACTCCCTTTTGGAGTGTGTAGGACTTCTCCCCACTTTAGAGTTCCATTTATGACCCTTTTTTTCTTTGCTCCCCAGACTCAGGTTTTAGTAAGGCCTTGCAGTCTTACTGTAAATGGCTGGGCCTCGTAGAGCTCCATGACTAAAGACTGGTACACTTCATTTCTATATTATCTCTTATGGTAGCAACCTCTACCATTGCATAAACAAATGATTCCCAAATCTTTTATATTTAAATGTTCTTTTGCTACCTTCCACAAGTCTCTTATTTCTAAAGTTTTTCTACTTTCTATTCTTAAAAATCTTTTATCTCTACAATTTCTCTACTCTGAAAAAAATCTTTTAAAGCTATGCTATACACTATCTCAAGAATTGTAAGTTCATTGGACAGGGTTAAAAAAATCTGTAACAAAATTTAACTTAAACCGATGACAAAAGACTTATAGGTAAAAAAAAAAAATCTATGTATTGTTACTCTTAATGTGCTACAATATTCTATATGTGTGATTCAACCTTTGTTTAGAATATGCTTTATATGTAACTTGGATTCAACTATTGTTTAAAATACAGATCTATCAAACAAATAGTTATTTTAAGTAGCAATGGTGTGACTCACCTCTATCTTGGCCAATGACATACAATGTAACTTCACCAGCATCTTGAGCAGTGATTTTCAACCTTCTTAATGCTATGACCCTTAAATACAGTTGCTCATGTTGTGGTAACCCCCAACCATAATTTTTTTTTTGCTACTTCATAACTGTAATTTTGCTACTTTTATGAACAGGAATGTAAATATCTGATATTTCCTATGATCATAGGACATCCCTATAAAAGGGTCATTTAATCCCCAAAGGATCACTACCCACAGGTTGAGAACCACTATTTTAAGGGGACATACTTTACAATGATTGCTCTCAATAATCAACCACCTGTTCTCATGGTAAATGACTAGGTAGGAAGAAAAGATTTAAAGTTTATGTAATTTATAAGGGCTTAAGAAAACATTTTAATGTGTGAAAATGCAAGTTATAAATATCTAAAAAGTAATTTAAGGTATTTAAAAACTAAAAAATGTTTCAGATTTCTTTTCAAAAGTTTACAGTTTTAATGGTAATCAATGATAACTGATTAATCTAGTCCTGATAAATTTCCTTTGGTTGTCTTCTAAGTGTAAACTTACATCTCATTGTGCTAAAAACATCTCTGAAATCCACAATTCTACTGAATTTCTGTAGCATGTAACTTTTTGCTATACTCCACGCCAAAGCTCCAGAAATGGGCTGGACTACTAGCCCCTACCCAGCTTCCCTTGAATCCATGGATAAAACACACACACACACACACACACACACACACACACACACACACACACACACAGTTGTTCCTTTTCAACTTGCCTTTGGGCACAATTGCTGAGTACTACTATCTCTTGCCTGGAAAAGCATGCCCTTAATAATACTCTTATCTCCACTCCTCCCACCTGCCCTAAATTTTAGGTGCTAACTACACCAACCCTTTAATGGCCAGAAAGTTAAGCAAAAGGGACAAATACTAAGTTTTAGGTAAAAATTTCTAGAAAAGAATAAGCTTGTACAATTTTTCTCCTAATGGTGAGGGTCATTTTTTTTTTTTTTGGTTTTTTTTTGGTTTTTCAAAACAGGGTTTCTCTGTGTAGCCCTGGCTGTCTTGGAACTCACTCTGTAGACCAGGCTGGCCTCAAACTCAGAAATCCACCTGCCTCTGCCTCCCAAGTGCTGGGATTAAAGGCATGCGCCACCACCGCCTGGCAAAGATGCTTTCTTCCCTGCTTGCTCCTGCATCATTCACTATAGCTGTCTTCAGATGCACCAGAAGAGAGTGTCAGATCTCATTACGGGTGGTTGTGAGCCACCATGTGGTTGCTGGGATCCGAACTCAGGACCTTCGAAAGAGCAGTCAGTGCTCTTACCCACTGAGCCATCTCGCCAGCCCATTAATTATCTTAACACTTTTTTTTTATTGGATATTTTTTAATTTACATTTCAAATGTTATTACCTTTTCTGATTACCCCCCCAAACTCCTTATCCCATCCCCCCAGCACCTGCTTCTATGAGGGTGTTCCTCCACCCACCCACCAACTACTGTCTCCCCACTGTAGCATTCCCCTGTACTGGGGCATCAAGCCTTCAAAGGACCAAGGGCCTCTACTCCCATTGATGTTCGACAAGGCCATCCTCTGCTACATATACAGCTTGAGCCATAGGTTCCACCATATGTACTCTTTGGATGGTAGTTTAGTCCCTGGGAGCACTAGGGGGTCTACTTGGTTAATATTGTTGTTCTTCCTATGTGGTTGCAAGCCCTTTCAGCTCCTTCAGTCCTTTCCATAACTCCTCCATTGGGGGATCCCATGCTCAGTCCAATGGTTGGCTGCGAGCATCTGCCTCTATATTTGTCAGGCTCTAGCAGAACCTCTCAGGAGACAGCAATATCAGGCTCCTGGCAGCATGCACTTCTTGGCATTCATAGTAGTATCTGCTTTTGGTGACTATATATGAGACAGATCCCCAGGTGGGGCAGTTTCTGGATGGCCTTTCCTTCAGTCTTTACTCCACACACTGTCTCCATACTTACTCCCATGAGTACTTTGTTCCCCCTTCTAAGAAGGACCAAAGCACCCACACTTAGGTCTTCCTTCTTCTTGAGCTGCATGTGGTCTGTGAATTGTATCTTGGATATTTCGAGACTTGGGCTAATATCCACTTATCAGTAAGTGCATACCATTTGCCTAAGAATTTCATGAAGTCATTGTTTTTAATAAATAAGAAGTACTTCATTGTGTTAAATGTACCACATTTTCTATATCCATTCCTCTGTTGAAGGACATCTGCGTTGTTTCTAGCTTCTGGCTATCATAAATATGATTGTTATGACCATAGTGGAGCATGTGTCCTTATTACATGTTGGAGCATCTTCTGGGTATATGCTCAGGAGTGGTATAGCTGGGACCTCAGGTAGTGTTATATCCAATTCTCTGAGGAACCTCCAGACAGATTTCTAAAGGTGTTGTACCAGCTTGCAATCCCACAAGCAGTGGAAGAGTGTTCCTCTTTCTCCATATCCTCACCAGCATCTGCTGTTACCTGAGTTTTTGATCTTAGCCATTCTGACTGGTGTGAGGTGGAATCTCAGGGTTGTTTTGATTTGCATTTCCCTGATGAATAAGGATGTTGAACATTTCTTTAGGTGCTTCTCAGCCATTCGGCATTCCTCAGTTGAGAATTCTTTGTTTAACTCTGTACCCCAATTTTAATAGGGTTATTTGATTCTCTGGAGTCTAAATTCTTGCGTTCTCAACCACCAACCAAGGACTATACATGGTGGGACTGATTGTTCTGGAAGTGTGTGTATAGTAGAGGATTGCAAAGTCGATCATCAATGGGAAGAGAGGCCCTTGGCCCCGTGAAGATTCTGTGCCCCAGTGTAGGGGAATGCCAGGGCCAATAAGTGGGAGAGGGTAGGGTGGCAAGCATGGGGAGGGGGGAGGCAACAGGGGTTCATTCTTGTTGTTTTTGTTTGTTTGTTTTTTGGAGGGGAACTGGGAAAGGAGAAACCATATGACATGTAAATAACTAATACAAATAAATAAATAAATTCTTGAGTTCTTTGAATATATTGGATACTAGACGTCTATCAGATGTGAGATTGGTAAAGATCTTTTCCCAACCTACTGGTTGCCATTTTGTCCTATTGACAGTGTCCTTTGCCTTAAAGAAGCTTTGCAATTTTATGAGGTCCCATTTGTCAATTCTTGAACTTAGAGCATGAGCCATTGTTGTTCTGTTAAGAAACATTTCCCCTGTGCCCATATGTTCGAGGGTCTTCCCCACTTTCCCTTCTATTAGTTTCACTGTATCTGGTTTTATTTGGAGGTCCTTGATCACTTGGACTTGAGCTTTGTACAAGGAGATAAGAATGGATTGATGTGCATTCTTCTACATGCTGACTTCCAGTTGAACCAGCACCATTTGTTGAAAATGCTATCTTTTTTCCACTCATAATTTTAGATTCTTTGTCAAAGATCAAGTGACCATAGGTGTGTGGATTCATTTCTGGGTCTTCAATTCTAATCCATTGATCTACCTGCCTGTCTCTGTACGAATACAATGCAGTTTTTGTCACTATTTTTTTTTTTAAGATCAGCTAACAGCTGCCCAGTCGTTATATTTACCAGGCTTTTATAAGCAACAATACATGTTACCATAGTTAATTTGCAGACAACTTATGGAGGCAAATATCAATGTCTCAGTGTTATAAATAAAGAAAATAACTTTAATTGGTAAAAGAATGAGTTAATCCTAGAATCCAGTATAATTGTCTTTCACTTTGTCCTCTTCTGTATTTACAGATTCATGACTACCTCTTAGGAAGAGAAAACTATAATAAAGACTTGAAAGCTATTGCTCTGTAATACAGCTTAAGGTCAGGGATGGTAATTCCTCCAGAAGTTCTTTTGTTTGTTTGGATGGTTGGTTGGTTGGTTGGTTTTTTGTGACAGGGTTTCTCTGTATAGCCCTGGCTGTCCTGGAACTCACTCTGTAGACCAGGCTGTCCTCGAACTCAGAAATCCACTTGCCTCTGACTCCTAAGTGCTGGGATTAAAGGTGTGCACCACCACTGCCCGCAGAAGTTCTTTTATTGTTGAGAATAGTTTTCATTCTCCTGAGTTTTCACTTGTTTGGTTAGAGTTACACCAAGGTGTTTTATATTATTTTTTACTACTGTAAAAGGTGTTGTTTCCCTAATTTCTTTCTCAGCCTGTTTATCCTTTGAGTAGAGGAAGACTACTGATTTATTTCAGGTAATTTTATATCCAGCCACTTTACTGTAGCTGTTTATCAGGTTTTGGAGTTCTCTGGTGGAATTTTTGGGGTTACTTAAGTATACTATGATATCATCTGCAATTAGTGATATTTTAACTTCTTCCTTTCCAATTTGTACCCCTTTTATCTCTTTTTGTTGTCTGATTGCTCTGGCTAGGACTTCAAGTTCTGTATTGAATAGCTTGTACAAGGGACAAGCCAGAGCCAGAGATGGGAAGGCCAGCTAACACCAAGATAACTAGATGGCAAGAAGCAAGAGCAAGAACATAAGTAACATAAACCAAGGCTACATCATTAGAACCCAGTTTTCCCACCATACCAAGTCCTGGATACACACCAGAAAAGCAAGATTCAGCTTTAAAATCACTTCTCATGATGACAATAGAGGACTTTAAGAAGAACATAAATTACTCCCTTAAAGAAATAAAGGAGAACAAAGGTAAACAGCTAGGAGCTCTTAAAGAGGACACACAAAAGTCCTTTAAAGAATTACAGGAAAGCATAACCAAACAGGTGAAGGAATTGAAAAAAAAATCCAGGATTTAAAACTGGAAATAAAAACAATAAAGAAATCACAAAGGGAGACAACCCTGATAGACAACCTAGGAAAGAGATCAGGAATCATCAATGCAAGCTTCACCAACAGAATACAAGAAATAGAAGAGAGACTCTCAGGTGCAGAAGATACCATAGAAAACATTGACACAACAATCAAAGAAAATGCAAAATGCAAAAAGTTCCTAACTCAAAACATCCAGGAAATTCAGGACACAATGAGAAGACCAAACCTAAGGATAATAGGTATAGAAGACAGCAAAGATTCCCAACTTAAAGGGCCAGTAAATATCTTCAACAAAATTAT